>NC_069499.1:466429619-466491209 GCF_027579735.1 Bombina bombina
TCAGACATGGCTCTAACAGCATTTGCGCGCTCTGTATCTCTCCTAACCCCAGAGCTATTGTGCTTGCCTCTTAATTCAGGCAATCTAGATAATACCTCTGACAGGGTATTATTCATGATTGCAGCCATGTCCTGCAAGGTAATCGCTATGGGCGTCCCTGATGTAATTGGCGCCATATTAGCGTGCGTTCCCTGAGCGGGAGGCAAAGGGTCTGACACGTGGGGAGAGTTAGTCGGCATAACTTCCCCCTCGATAGAACCCTCTGCTCTGTGGCTTTTTACCTCCCTCAATACGACTTTTGAAGCCTTTTGAGCCCTTCAGAGAAGTCCTGGATCATGCAGGAAGAAGCTGGATGTCTGTGTCTAATTTTTGCTGTGCAAAAAAAAACGCCAAAATAGGCCCCTCCCACTCATATTACAACAGTGGGAAGCCTCAGGGAACTGTTTCTAGGCAAAATTCAAGCCAGCCATGTGGAAAAAACTAGGCCCCAATAAGTTTTATCACTAAACATATGTAAAAAACGATTAAACATGCCAGCAAACGTTTTAAAATACACTTTTATAAGAGTATGTATCTCTATTAATAAGCCTGATACCAGTCACTATCACTGCATTTAAGGCTTTACTTGCATTACTTCGGTATCAGCAGCATTTTCTAGCAAATCCCATCCCTAGAAAAATATTTTAACTGCACATACCTTATTGCAGGAAACCTGCACGCTATTTCCCCTCTGAAGTTACCTCACTCCTCAAAATATGTGAGAACAGCAAAGGATCTTAGTTACTTCTGCTAAGATCATAGAAAACGCAGGCAGATTCTTCTTCTAAATACTGCCTGAGATAAACAGTATCATTTAAAAATAAACTTTTGATTGAAGAAATAAACTAAGTATAAAACACCACAGTCCTCTTACGACCTCCATCTTAGTTGAGAGTTGCAAGAGAATGACTGGATATGGCAGTGAGGGGAGGAGCTATATAGCAGCTCTGCTGTGGGTGATCCTCTTGCAACTTCCTGTTGGGAAGGGGAATATCCCACAAGTAATGGATGATCCGTGGACTGGATACACTTAACAAGAGAAAAAAGATTTTACTTACCCCAAGACACTCATCTACATATAGTAGATAGCCAAACCAGTACTGAAACGAGAATCAGTAGAGGTAATGGTATATAAGAGTATATCGTCGATCTGAAAAGGGAGGTAGGAGAAGAAATCTCTACGACCGATAACAGAGAACTTATGAAATAGATCCCCTAGAGGAAGACCATTGTATTCAAATAGGCAATACTCTCTTCACATCCCTCTGACATTCACTGCACTCTCAGAGGAAAACCGGGCTTCAGCCTGCTGCGAAGCACATATCAACATAGAATCTAGCACAAACTTATATCACCACCTCCATGGGAGGCAAAGTTTATAAAACTGAATTGTGGGTGTGGTGAGGGGTGTATTTATAGGCATTTTAAGGTTTGGGAAACTTTGCCCCTCCTGGTAGGAATGTATATCCCATACGTCACTAGCTCATGGACTCTTGCTAATTACATGAAAGAAATTATCGATTTCCTTATATGGCAGTTTCAGGAATGGGAAAAAAATGCAAACAGCATAGCCCTCTGAGCATAGAAAAAAAAAAGCAAGAGGCATATAGGAAGTGGGGTTTAAATCATTAAAAGTATTTGGCGCCAAGTATGACGCACAATGAAATTTTTGGCGCTAACAACATCTGGAAATGACGCAACTCGCGTCATGGCAAACACAACCTTGTGCAAGGAAACCTGGCAGCAACTAAGAGGCCGGAAATTACGAATTTGCGACACAGAACGTACCTTTGCGCCAAAAAATACTTGCGCCAAGAATGACGCAATAAATATCAGCATTTTGCAACCTCGCGTGCCTAATTTTGCCCGTGAAAATTAAATGAAAGTCAGTCAATTTAAAGAAAAAGACTATACCTCAGGTAAGAAAAATATAACTTCCTAAAAATGTTTTGCCCAGTTTTGAAACGGATAGTCTGCAAAAGGAAATATACATAAACCTGACTCATGGCAAATATAAGTACAATACATATATTTAGAACTTTGTTTTATTATAAAGTGCCAAACTATAGCTGAGAGTGTCTTAAGTAATGAAAACATACTTACTGAAAGACACCCATCCACATATAGCAGATAGCCAATCCAGTACTGAAACAGTAACAGTAGAGGTAATGGAATATGAGAGTATATTGTCCATCTGAAAAGGGAGGTAGGAGATGAATCTCTATGACCGAGAACAGAGAACCTTTGAAAAGATTTCCTGCGAGGAAAACCATAAAATCAATAGGCAATACTCTCTTCACATCCCTCCGACATTCACTGTACTCAGGCTTCAAAATGCTGAGAAGCGCATATCATAGAAGAAAATCAAGCACAAACTTACTTCACCACCTCCATGGGAGGCAAAGTTTGTAAAACTGATTTGTGGGTGTGGTGGGAGGTGTATTTATAGGCATTTTGAGGTTTGGGAAACTTTGCCCCTCCTGGTAGGATTGTATATCCCATACGTCACTAGCTCATGGACTCTTGCCAAATACATGAAAGAAATATAAAAGTTCAGTTGCATCAAAAAATAAAATTAAAAAGGGACATAAAACAAGTTGGGATAGAGACAAAATATAATATGTACTTTAAATTCTTTACCTGCAAATTTATACTGGAGTGCCTCACCATTAACCCTTTATTTTAAGTTTCCGAATTGTAAAGCTCTAACTCCCCCCACCCCCAATACATGTTCTTCTATGGCTGTATCTATATCTACTGTTACATTGGTAGAATGCAAAAATGCATAGGGATTATCTGCTGGAGCATGCCTAGAAGCTGTGAACTCAGCTGAAATACAATGCCTGTGTCTAAACAATTATAAGGGGTGGGGGGGAGTGGAGCTCAGTGCTACAGAAATTAAAATGGCACTATTAATGCACCATACCTTGCCCAGGCCTTGGTGTGACAGGTGTTCCAGTGGATGGGGTCTCAAGCTCCTAGGGAAAAATAAACCGCACAATTGTAAATCTGATTAATGAATTCAAAAGGATTTTCACTGTGACAGGGAAAAAAAATATAACTTACTTTTATCTTCTTTGATTCTGGATCAAATCTTTCTAGAATTAACTTAGCAGCCTTGTACGTTTCTTTCTCCATCACCTCTTCAAGCTGTAATTTAAAACCAGCAAGTCATACAATGTAAAAAGACAATATACTTTAATTCAATTAGGAAAAATAAAGAAAATGTATGCTTACCTGATAAATGTATTTCTTTCTTGACACGGTGAGTCCACGGATCATCATATTTACTGTTGGGAATATCACTCCTCAACAACAGGAGACGGCAAAGAGCACCACAGCAAGGCTGTTAAATACCACTCTCCCCTACCCACAATCCCCAGTCATTCGACCAAAGGGAAAGGAGAAAGGAAGTAATATAAGGTGCAAAGGTGCCTGAGGCTTACAGAAAAATAAACTGTCTGAAAAATACAGGGCAGGCCGTGGACTCACTGTGTCAAGAAATAAATACATTTATCAGGTAAGCATAAATTTTATTTTATTTCTAATGACACAGTGAGTCAACGGATCATTATTACTGTTGGGAGCCAATACCCAAGCAAGAGAACACGGATGATAAGGGAGGGACAAGAAAGTAAACCTTAACAGAAGGCACCACTGCTTGAAGAACATTTCTCCCAAATGAAGCCTCAGCCAAAGCAAAAGTATCAAATTCGTAAAATTTTGAAAAAAGTGTGTAAAGATGACCAAGTAGCAGCCTTGCAAATCTGTTCCACAGAAGCTCCATTTTTGAAAGACCAAGAAGAAGAAACCAAGAAGAAGATTTTCTCAGGAGGCTGCTGTCCAGCAGTCTCATATGCCAAGCGAATAACACTCTTCAGCCAAAAAGAAAGAAGTAGCCGTAGCTTTCTGACCCTTGTGCTTCCCAGAAAAAAACACAATTTATGCTTACCTGATAAATTTATTTCTCTTGTGGTGTATCCAGTCCACGGATCATCCATTACTTGTGGGATATTCTCCTTCCCAACAGGAAGTTGCAAGAGGATCACCCACAGCAGAGCTGCTATATAGCTCCTCCCCTAACTGCCATATCCAGTCATTCGACCGAAACAAGCCGAGAAAGGAGAAACCATAGGGTGCAGTGGTGACTGTAGTTTAATCTAAAATTTTTACCTGCCTTAAAATGACAGGGCGGGCCGTGGACTGGATACACCACAAGAGAAATAAATTTATCAGGTAAGCATAAATTGTGTTTTCTCTTGTAAGGTGTATCCAGTCCACGGATCATCCATTACTTGTGGGATACCAATACCAAAGCTAAACTACACGGATGAAGGGAAGGACAAGGCAGGTACCACTGCCTGTAAAACCTCTCTCCCAAAAATAGCTTCCAAAGAAGCAAAAGTATAAAATTTGTAGAATTTGGAAAAAGTATGAAGCGAAGACCAAGTCGCCGCCTTGCAAAACATAATTTATGTAAGAACTTACCTGATAAATTCATTTCTTTCATATTAGCAAGAGTCCATGAGCTAGTGACGTATGGGATATACATTCCTACCAGGAGGGGCAAAGTTTCCCAAACCTCAAAATGCCTATAAATACACCCCTCACCACACCCACAATTCAGTTTAACGAATAGCCAAGAAGTGGGGTGATAAAAAAGTGCGAAAGCATACAAATAAGGAATTGGAATAATTGTGCTTTATACAAAAATCATAACCACCACAAAAAAGGGTGGGCCTCATGGACTCTTGCTAATATGAAAGAAATGAATTTATAAGGTAAGTTCTTACATAAATTATGTTTTCTTTCATGTAATTAGCAAGAGTCCATGAGCTAGTGACGTATGGGATAATGATTACCCAAGATGTGGATCTTTCCATGCAAGAGTCACTAGAGAGGGAGGGATACAATAAAGACAGCCAATTCCTGCTGAAAATAATCCACACCCAAAATAAAGTTTAATGAAAAACATAAGCAGAAGATTCAAACTGAAACCGCTGCCTGAAGTACTTTTCTACCAAAAACTGCTTCAGAAGAAGAAAATACATCAAAATGGTAGTATTTAGTAAAAGTATGCAAAGAGGACCAAGTTGCTGTTTTGCAAATCTGATCAATCGAAGCTTCATTCTTAAACGCCCAGGAAGTAGAAACTGACCTAGTAGAATGAGCTGTAATCCTTTGAGGCGGAGTTTTACCCGACTCAACATAGGCAAGATGAATTAAAGATTTCAACCAAGATGCCAAAGAAATGGCAGAAGCTTTCTGGCCTTTTCTAGAACCGGAAAAGATAACAAATAAACTAGAAGTCTTTCAGAAGCTTCAACATAATATTTCAAAGCTCTAACAACATCCAAAGAATGTAACGATTTCTCCTTAGAATTCTTAGGATTAGGACATAATGAAGGAACCACAATTTCTCTACTAATGTTGTTGGAATTCACAACTTTAGGTAAAAATTCAAAAGAAGTTCGCAACACTGCCTTATCCTGAAGAAAAATCAGAAAAGGAGACTCACAAGAAAGAGCAGATAATTCAGAAACTCTTCTGGCAGAAGAGATTGCCAAAAGGAACAAAACTTTCCAAGAAAGTAATTTAATGTCCAATGAATGCATAGGTTCAAACGGAGGAGCTTGAAGAGCCCCTAGAACCAAATTCAAACTCCAAGGAGGAGAAATTGACTTAATGACAGGTTTTATACGAACCAAAGCTTGTACAAAACAATGAATATCAGGAAGATTAGCAATCTTTCTGTGAAAAAGAACAGAAAGAGCAGAGATTTGTCCTTTCAAGGAACTTGCGGACAAACCTTTATCTAAACCATCCTGAAGAAACTGTAAAATTCTTGGAATTCTAAAAGAATGCCAAGAAAAATGATGAGAAAGACACCAAGAAATATAAGTCTTCCAGACTCTATAATATATCTCTCTGGATACAGATTTACGAGCCTGTAACATAGTATTAATCACAGAGTCAGAGAAACCTCTTTGACTAAGAATCAAGCGTTCAATCTCCATACCTTTAAATTTAAGGATTTGAGATCCTGATGGAAAAAAAGGACCTTGCGACAGAAGGTCTGGTCGTAGCGGAAGAGTCCACGGATGGCAAGAGGCCATCCGTACAAGATCCGCATACCAAAACCTGTGAGGCCATGCCGGAGCTACCAGCAGAGCAAACGAGCATTCCTTCAGAATCTTGGAGATTACTCTTGGAAGAAGAACTAGAGGCGGAAAGATATAGGCAGGATGATACTTTCAAGAAAGTGACAATGCATCCACTGCTTCCGCTTGAGGATCCCTGGATCTGGACAGATACCTGGGAAGTTTCTTGTTTAGATGAGAGGCCATCAGATCTATTTCTGGAAGTCCCCACATTTGAACAATCTGAAGAAATACCTCTGGGTGAAGAGACCATTCGCCCGGATGTAACGTTTGGCGACTGAGATAATCCGCTTCCCAATTGTCTATACCTGGGATATGAACCGCAGAGATTAGACAGGAGCTGGATTCCGCCCAAACCAGAATTCGAGATACTTCTTTCATAGCCAGAGGACTGTGAGTCCCTCCTTGATGATTGATGTATGCCACAGTTGTGACATTGTCTGTCTGAAAACAAATTAACGATTCTCTCTTCAGAAGAGGCCAAGACTGAAGAGCTCTGAAAATTGCACGGAGTTCCAAAATATTGATCGGTAATCTCACCTCCTGAGATTCCCAAACTCCTTGTGCCGTCAGAGATCCCCACACAGCTCCCCAACCTGTGAGACTTGCATCTGTTGAAATTACAGTCCAGGTCGGAAGCACAAAAGAAGCCCCCTGAATTAAACGATGGTGATCTGTCCACCACGTTAGAGAGTGTCGTACAATCGGTTTTAAAGATATTAATTGAGATATCTTTGTGTAATCCCTGCACCATTGATTCAGCATACAGAGCTGAAGAGGTCGCATGTGAAAACGAGCAAAGGGGATCGCGTCCGATGCAGCAGTCATAAGACCTAGAATTTCCATGCATAAGGCTACCGAAGGGAATGATTGTGACTGAAGGTTTCGACAAGCTGAAATCAATTTTAGACGTCTCTTGTCTGTTAAAGACAGAGTCATGGACACTGAATCTATCTGGAAACCCAGAAAAGTTACCCTTGTCTGAGGAATCAATGAACTTTTTGGTAAATTGATCCTCCAACCATGATCTTGAAGAAACAACACAAGTCGATTCGTATGAGATTCTGCTAAATGTAAAGACTGAGCAAGTACCAAGATATCGTCCAAATAAGGAAATACCACAATACCCTGTTCTCTGATTACAGACAGAAGGGCACCGAGAACTTTTGTAAAAATTCTTGGAGCTGTAGCTAGGCCAAACGGCAGAGCCACAAACTGGTAATGCTTGTCCAGAAAAGAGAATCTCAGGAACTGATAATGATCTGGATGAATCGGAATATGCAGATAAGCATCCTGTAAATCTATTGTGGACATATAATGCCCTTGCTGAACAAAAGGCAAGATAGTCCTTACAGTTACCATTTTGAACGTTGGTATCCTTACATAACGATTCAATATTTTTAGATCCAGAACTGGTCTGAAGGAATTCTCCTTCTTTGGTACAATGAAGAGATTTGAATAAAACCCCATCCCCTGTTCCAGAACTGGAACTGGCATAATTACTCCAGCCAACTCTAGATCTGAAACACAATTCAGAAATGCTTGAGCTTTCACTGGATTTACTGGGACACGGGAAAGAAAAAATCTCTTTGCAGGAGGTCTCATCTTGAAACCAATTCTGTACCCTTCTGAAACAATGTTCTGAATCCAAAGATTGTGAACAGAATTGATCCAAATTTCTTTGAAAAAACATAACCTGCCCCCTACCAGCTGAGCTGAAATGAGGGCCGCACCTTCATGTGGACTTAGAAGCAGGCTTTGCCTTTCTAGAAGGCTTGGATTTATTCCAGACTGGAGATGGTTTCCAAACTGAAACTGCTCCTGAGGATGAAGGATCAGGCTTTTGTTCTTTGTTGAAACGAAAGGAACGAAAACGATTATTAGCCCTGTTTTTACCCTTAGATTTTTTATCCTGTGGTAAAAAAGTTCCTTTCCCACCAGTAACAGTTGAGATAATGGAATCCAACTGAGAACCAAATAATTTGTTACCCTGGAAAGAAATGGAAAGTAGAGTTGATTTAGAAGCCATATCAGCATTCCAAGTTTTAAGCCATAAAGCTCTTCTAGCTAAAATAGCTAGAGACATAAACCTGACATCAACTCTGATAATATCAAAAATGGCATCACAGATAAAATTATTAGCATGCTGAAGAAGAATAATAATATTATGAGAATCATGATCTGTTACTTGTTGTGCTAAAGTCTCCAACCAAAAAGTTGAAGCTGCAGCAACATCAGCCAAAGATATAGCAGGTCTAAGAAGATTACCTGAACACAGATAAGCTTTTCTTAGAAAGGATTCAATTTTCCTATCTAAAGGATCTTTAAACGAAGTACCATCTGACGTAGGAATAGTAGTACGTTTAGCAAGGGTAGAAATAGCCCCATCAACTTTAGGGATTTTGTCCCAAAATTCTAATCTGTCAGACGGCACAGGATATAATTGCTTAAAACGTTTAGAAGGAGTAAATGAATTACCCAATTTATCCCATTCTCTGGAAATTACTTCAGAAATAGCATTAGGAACAGGAAAAACTTCTGGAATAACCACAGGAGATTTAAACACCTTATCTAAACGTTTAGAATTAGTATCAAGAGGACCAGAATCCTCTATTTCTAAAGCAATTAGTACTTCTTTAAGTAAAGAACGAATAAATTCCATTTTAAATAAATATGAAGATTTATCAGCATCAATCTCTGAGACAGAATCCTCTGAACCAGAAGAGTCATCAGAATCAGAATGATGATGTTCATTTAAAAATTCATCTGTAGAGAGAGAAGTTTAAAAAGATTTTTTATGTTTCCTAGAAGGAGAAATAACAGACATAGCCTTCTTGATGGATTCAGAAACAAAATCTCTTATGTTATCAGGAACATTCTGCACCTTAGATGTTGAGGGAACTGCAACAGGCAATGGTACGTTACTAAAGGAAATATTATCTGCTTTAACAAGTTTGTCATGACAATTAATACAAACAACAGCCGGAGGAATAGCTACCAAAAGTTTACAGCAGATACACTTAGCTTTGGTAGTTCCAGCACTAGACAGCGATTTTCCTGAAGTATCTTCTGACTCAGATGCAACGTGAGACATCTTGCAATATGTAAGAGAAAAAACAACATATAAAGCAAAATTGATCAAATTCCTTAAATGACAGTTTCAGGAATGGGAAAAAATGCCAATAAACAAGCTTCTAGTAACCAGAAGCAAAGAAAAAATCAGACTGAAATAATGTGGAGACAAAAGCGATGCCCATATTTTTTGGCGCCAAATAATACGCCCACATTGTTTGGCACCTAAATGCTTTTTTGGCGCCAAAAATGACGCCACATCCGGAACGCCGACATCTTTGGCGCAAAAGGACGTCAAAAAATGACGCAACTTCCGGCGACACATATGACGCCGGAAACAGAAAAGATTTTTTGCGCCAAAAAAGTCCGCGCCAAAATGACGCAATAAAATGAAGCATTTTCAGCCCCCGCGAGCCTAACAGCCCACAGGGAAAAAAAGTCAAATTTTTAAGGTAAGAAAAAATGATTGATTCAAACGCATTATCCCAAATATGAAACTGACTGTCTGAAATAAGGAATGTTGAACATTCTGAGTCAAGGCAAATAAATGTTTGAATACATATATTTAGAACTTTATAAATAAAGTGCCCAACCATAGCTTAGAGTGTCACAGAAAATAAGATTTACTTACCCCAGGACACTCATCTACACGTTTGTAGAAAGCCAAACCAGTACTGAAACGAAAATCAGCAGAGGTAATGGTATATATAAGAGTATATCGTCGATCTGAAAAGGGAGGTAAAAGATGAATCTCTACGACCGATAACAGAGAACCTATGAAATAGACCCCGTAGAAGGAGATCACTGCATTCAAATAGGCAATACTCTCCTCACATCCCTCTGACATTCACTGCACGCTGAGAGGAAAACCGGGCTCCAACTTGCTGCGGAGCGCATATCAACGTAGAATCTAGCACAAACTTACTTCACCACCTCCATAGGAGGCAAAGTTTGTAAAACTGAATTGTGGGTGTGGTGAGGGGTGTATTTATAGGCATTTTGAGGTTTGGGAAACTTTGCCCCTCCTGGTAGGAATGTATATCCCATACGTCACTAGCTCATGGACTCTTGCTAATTACATGAAAGAAATCTGTTTTTTTAAAGGCCCAAGTGGAAGCCACAGCTCTAGTAGAATGAGCTGTAATCCTTTCAGGGGGCTGCTGTCCAGCAGTCTCATAGGCTAAGCGGATTATGCTTCGAAGCCAAAAAGAAATAGAGGTTGCCGAAGCCTTCTGACCTCTTCTCTGTCCAGAGTAAACAACAAACAAAGCAGATGATTGATGAAAATCTTTAGTAGCTTGTAAGTAAAACTTTAAAGCACGTACCACGTCCAGATTATGTAAAAGACGTTCCTTCTTTGAAGAAGGATTAGGACACAATGATGGAACAACAATCTCGATTGATATTCTTAGTAGATACCACCTTAGGCAAAAACCCAGGTTTTGTACGCAGAACTGCCTTATCTGCATGGAAGATCAGATAAGGAGAATCACATTGTAAAGCAGATAACTCGGAGACTCTACGAGCCGAGGAAATAGCCATCAAAAAAAGAACTTTCCAAGGTAAAAGCTTGATATCTATGGAATGAAGAGGTTCAAACTGAACCCCATGAAGAACTTTAAGAACCAAATTTAAGCTCCATGGGGGAGCAACAGGTTTAAACACAGGCTTGATTCTAACCAACGCCTGACAAAATGCCTGAACGTCTGGAACATCCGCCAGACGCTTGTGCAAAAGAATAGACAGTGCAGAGATCTGTCCTTTTAAGGAACTAGCTGATAATCCTTTCTCCAAACCCTCTTGGAGAAAAGATAATATCCTGGGAATCCTAATCTTACTCCATGAGTAACTCTTGGATTCACACTAATAAAGATATTTACGCCATATCTTATGGTAGATTTTCCTGGTAACAGGCTTTTGTGCCTGTATTAAGGTATCAATGACTGACTCGGAGAAGCCACGCTTTGATAAAATCAAGCGTTCAATCTCCATGCAGTCAGTCTCAGAGAAATTAGATTTGGATGATTGAAAGGACCTTGAAGTAGAAGGTCTCGTCTCAAAGGCAGAGTCCAAGGTGGAAAGGATGACATGTCCACTAGGTCTGCATACCAGGTCCTGCGTGGCCACGCAGGCGCCATCAAAATCACTGATGCTCTCTCCTGCTTGATTTTGGCAATCAGTCGAGGGAGCAGAGGAAACGGTGCAAGCTTGGCGTTCTGGCGAGACGCCATGAAATCCAGTTCTGGTTTGCCCCAACGATGAATCAATTGAGCAAACACCTCCGGATGGAGTTCCCACTCCCCCGGATGAAAAGTCTGACGACTTAGAAATTCCACCTCCCAGTTCTCTACACCTGGGAAATGGATCGCTGATAGGTAGCAAGAGTGTTTCTCTGCCCAGCAAATTATTTTGGAGACTTCTAACATCGCTAACGAACTCCTTGTCCCCCCTTGATGGTTGGTGTAAGCCACAGTCGTGATGTTGTCCGACTGAAATCTGATGAACCTCAAGGTTGTTAACTAAGGCCAAGCCTGAAGAGCATTGAATATTGCCCTCAATTCCAGAAAATTTATTGGGAGGAGTTTCTCCTCCTGAGTCCACGATCCCTTCAGGGAGTTCCAGACTGCACCCCAACTTAGAAGGCTGGCATCTGTCGTTACAATTGTCCAATCTGGCCTGCGAAAGGTCATACCTTTGGACAGATGGACCCGAGATAGCCACCAGAGAAGAGAATCTCTAGTCTCTTGATCCAGATTTCATAGAGGGGATAAATCTGTTTAATCCCTATTCCACTGACTGAGCATGCATAGTTGCAGCGGTCTGAGATGTAGGCGCGCAAACGGAACTATGTCTATTGCCGCTACCATTAAGCCAATTACCTCCATGCACTGAGCCACCGAAGGGCGCGGAATAGAATGGAGAACACGGCAAGAATTTAGAAGTTTTGATAACCTGGACTCCGTCAGGTAAATTTTCATTTCTACAGAATCTATCAGAGTCCCTAGGAAGGAGACTCTTGTGAGTGGGGACAGAGAACTCTTCCTCGTTCACTTTCCACCCGCGCGACCTCAGAAATGCCAGAACTATGTCCGTATGGGACTTGGCAATTTGGAAATTTGACGCCTGTATCAGGATGTCGTCTAGATAAGGGGCCACGGCTATGCCCCGCGGCCTTAGGACCGCCAGAAGCGACCCCAGAACCTTTGTAAAAATTCTTGGGGCTGTAGCTAACCCGAAGGGAAGAGCCACAAACTGGTAATGCCTGTCCAGAAAGGCAAACCTTAGGAACCGATGATCTTTGTGCATCGGAATGTGAAGGTAAGCATCCTTTAGATCCACCGTAGTCATATATTGACCCTCATGGATCATAGGTAGGATGGTCCGAATAGTTTCCATTTTGAATGATGGAACTCTGAGGAATTTGTTTAAGATCTTTAGATCCAAGATTGGTCTGAAGGTTCCCTCTCTTTTTTGGGAACCACAAACAGATTTGAGTAAAATCCCTGTCCCTTCTTTGGAACTGGTGGATCACTCCCATAACTAGGAGGTCTTGCACACAGTGTAAGAACGCCTCTTTCTTTATCTGGTTGACAGATAATCATGAAAGGTGAAATCTCCCTTATGGAGGAGAAGCCTTGAAGTCCAGAAGATACCCCTGAGATATAATCTCCAACGCCCAGGGATCCTGAACATCTCTTGCCCACGCCTGGGCGAAGAGAGAAAGTCTGCCCCCTACTAGATCCGTTACCGGATAGGGGGCCATTCCTTCATGCTGTCTTAGAGACAGCAGCCGGCTTTTTGGCCTGCTTGCCTTTGTTCCAGGACTGGTTAGGTTTCCAGGCCGTCTTGGACCGAGCAAAAGTTCCCTCTTGTTTTGTAGCAGAGGAAGTTGATGCTGCACTTGCCTTGAAGTTTCGAAAGGCACGAAAATTAGACTGTTTGGCCCTTGATTTGGACCTGTCCTGAGGAAGGGCATGACCTTTACCTCCAGTAATGTCAGCAATAATTTCCTTCAAACCAGGCCTGAATAGGGTCTGCCCCTTGAAGGGAATGTTAAATAGTTTAGATTTGAAGTCACATCAGCTGACCAAGAGTTGAGCCATATCGCCCTACGCGTCTGGATGGCAAATCCAGAATTCTTAGCCGTTAGTTTAGTCAAATGAACAATGGCATCAGAAACAAAAGAATTAGCTAGCTTAAGTGCTCTAAGCTTGTTAAGTATGTCCTCCAATGGAGTTGTTGTCTGTAAAGCCTCTTCAAGAGCCTCAATCCAGAACGCCGCAGCAGTGACAGGAACAATGCATGCAAGTGGCTGCAGGATAAAACCTTGTTGAATAAACATTTTCTTAAAGTAACCCTCTAATTTTTTATCCATAGGATCTGAAAAAGCACAACTGTCCTCGACAGGGATAGTAGTACGCTTTGCTAAAGTAGAAACTGCTCCCTCCACCTTAGGGACCGTTTGCCATAAGTCCCGTGTAATGGCGTCTATGGGAAACATTTTTCTAAAAATAGGAGGGGGGGGGGAAACGGCACACCGGGTCTATCCCACTCTTTATTAATAATTTCTGTAAACCTTTTAGGTATTGGAAAAACCTCAGTACACACCGGCACTGCAAAGTATTTATCCAGTCTACACAATTTCTCTGGCACTGCAATTGTGTCACAGTCATTCAGAGCAGCTAAAACCTCCCTAAGCAAAACACAGAGGTTCTCAAGCTTAAATTTAAAAGTAGAAATATCAGAATCAGGTTTCCCTGAGTCAGAGATATCACCCACAGACTGAAGCTCTCCTTCCTCAGCTTCTGCATATTGTGAGGCAGTATCAGACATGGCTCTTAAAGCGTCTGTTTGCTCTGTATTACGCCTAACACCAGAGCTATCACGCTTTCCTCTAAATTCAGGTAGTCTGGCTAATACCGCTGACAGTGTATTATCCATGACTGCCGCCATGTCTTGTAAAGTAATCGCTATGGGCGTCCTTGATGTACTTGGCGCCATTTGAGCGTGAGTCCCTTGAGTGGGAGTCAAAGGGTCTGACACGTGGGGAGAGTTAGTCGGCATAACTTCCCCCTCGTCAGAATCCTCTGGTGATAAATTTTTATCAAAAGCTGATCTTTATTGTTTAAAGTGAAATCAATACATTTAGTACACATTCTCATATGGGGTTCCACCATGGCTTTTAAACATAATGAACAAGGAGTTTCCTCTATGTCAGACATGTTTGTACAGACTAGCAATGAGACTAGCAAGCTTGGAAAACACTTTACATCAAGTTAACAAGCAAATATAAAAAACGGTACTGTGCCTTTAAGAGAAACAAATTGTCAAAATTTGAAAAACAGTGAAAAAAAGCAGTAAATCAAACAAAATTTTTACAGTGTATGTAATAGGTTAGCAGAGCATTGCACCCACTTGCAAATGGATGATTAACCCCTTAATGCAAAAAACGGATAAAAAATAACGAAATAAACGTTTTTTAAACAGTCACAACTGCCACAGCACAGCTGTGGCCCTACCTTCCTCAATAAACGACTTTTGAAGCCTTTAGAGCCCTTCAGAGATGTCCTATAGCATGCAGGGGACTGCTGAGGGAAGCTGAATGTAATTTTAACTGCGCAAAAAAGCGCTAAAATAGGCCCCTCCCACTCATACTACAACAGTGGAAAGCCTCAGGAAACTGTTTCTAGGCAAAAATCAAGCCAGCCATGTGGAAAAAACTAGGCCCCAATAAGTTTTATCACCAAAGCATATATAAAAACGATTAAACATGCCAGCAAACGTTTTATATTGCCATATTATCAGAGTATATATCTCTGGTAGTAAGCCTGATACAAGTCGCTATTAAATCACTGTTTTTAGGCTTAACTTACATTAATCAGGTACCAGCAGCATTTTCTAGTCCCTAGAAAATCTTAAAACTGCACATACCTCAATAGCAGGATAACCTGCACGCCATTCTCCCTCTGAAGTTACCTCACTCCTCAGACATATGTGAGAACAGCAGTGGATCTTAGTTACAAGCTGCTAAGATCATAGAAAACGCAGGCAGATTCTTCTTCTAAATACTGCCTGAGATAAAATAGTACAACTCTGGTACTATTTGAAAAACAGAATTTATGTTTACCTGATAAATTACTTTCTCCAACGGTGTGTCCGGTCCACGGCGTCATCCTTACTTGTGGGATATTCTCTTCCCCAACAGGAAATGGCAAAGAGCCCAGCAAAGCTGGTCACATGATCCCTCCTAGGCTCCGCCTACCCCAGTCATTCGACCGACGTTAAGGAGGAATATTTGCATAGGAGAAACCATATGTTACCGTGGTGACTGTAGTTAAAGAAAATAAATTATCAGACCTGATTAAAAAAACCAGGGCGGGCCGTGGACCGGACACACCGTTGGATAAAGTAATTTATCAGGTAAACATAAATTCTGTTTTCTCCAACATAGGTGTGTCCGGTCCACGGCGTCATCCTTACTTGTGGGAACCAATACCAAAGCTTTAGGACACGGATGAAGGGAGGGAGGAAATCAGGTCACCTAAATGGAAGGCACCACGGCTTGCAAAACCTTTCTCCCAAAAATAGCCTCAGAAGAAGCAAAAGTATCAAATTTGTAAAATTTAGAAAAAGTGTGCAGTGAAGACCAAGTCGCTGCCTTACATATCTGATCAACAGAAGCCTCGTTCTTGAAGGCCCATGTGGAAGCCACAGCCCTAGTGGAGTGAGCTGTGATTCTTTCAGGAGGCTGCCGTCCGGCAGTCTCATAAGCCAATCGGATAATGCTTTTAATCCAGAAGGAGAGAGAGGTAGAAGTTGCTTTTTGACCTCTCCGTTTACCAGAATAAACAACAAACAAAGACAAAGTTTGTCTGAAATCCTTAGTAGCTGCTAAGTAAAATTTGAGAGCACGAACTACATCCAAGTTGTGCAACAAACGTTCCTTCTTTGAAACTGGATTAGGACACAAAGAAGGCACAACTATCTCCTGGTTAATGTTTTTGTTAGAAACAACTTTTGGAAGAAAACCAGGTTTAGTACGCAAAACCACCTTATCTGCATGGAACACCAGATAAGGAGAAGAACACTGCAGAGCAGATAATTCTGAAACTCTTCTAGCAGAAGAAATTGCAACCAAAAACAAAACTTTCCAAGATAATAACTTAATATCAACGGAATGTAAGGGTTCAAACGGAACCCCCTGAAGAACTGAAAGAACTAGGTTGAGACTCCAAGGAGGAGTCCAAATTTTGTAAACAGGCTTGATTCTAACCAGAGCCTGAACAAAGGCTAGAACATCTGGCACAGCTGCCAGCTTTTTGTGAAGTAACACAGACAAGGCAGAAATCTGTCCCATCAAGGAACTTGCAGATAATCCTTTTTCCAATCCTTCTCGAAGGAAGGATAGACTCTTAGGAATCTTAACCTTGTCCCAAGGGAATCCTGCAGATTCACACCAACAGATATACCAAATTATGTGGTAATTTTTCTGGTTACAGGCTTTCAGGCCTGAACAAGAGTATTAATAACAGAATCTGAGAACCCTCGCTTTGATAAGATCAAGCGTTCAATCTCCAAGCAGTCAGCTGGAGTGGGTCGAACGGACCTAGAACAAGAAGGTCTCGTCTCAAAGGTAGCTTCCATAGTGGAGCCGATGACATATTCACCAGATCTGCATACCAAGTCCTGCGTGGCCACGCAGGAGCTATCAAAATCACCGACGCCCTCTCCTGATTGATCCTGGCTACCAGCCTGGGGATGAGAGGAAACGGCGGGAACACATAAGCTAGTTTGAAGGTCCAAGGTGCTACTAGTGCATCCACTAGAGCCGCCTTGGGATCCCTGGATCTGTACCCGTAGTAAGGAACTCTGAAGTTCTGACGAGGGGCCATCAGATCCATGTCTGGAATGCCCCACGGTTGAGTGACTTGGGCAAAGATTTCCGGATGGAGTTCCCACTCCCCCGGATGCAATGTCTGACGACTCAGAAAATCCGCTTCCCAATTTTCCACTCCTGGGATGTGGATAGCAGACAGGTGGCAGGAGTGAGACTCCGCCCATAGAATGATTTTGGTCACTTCTTCCATCGCTAGGGAACTCCTTGTTCCCCCCTGATGGTTGATGTATGAACTTGGCCCTCGCTAGCTGAGGCCAAGCTTTGAGAGCATTGAATATCGCTCTCAGTTCCAGAATATTTATCGGTAGAAGAGATTCTACCCGAGACCAAAGACCCTGAGCTTTCAGGGATCCCCAGACCGCGCCCCAGCCCATCAGACTGGCGTCGGTCGTGACAATGACCCACTCTGGTCTGCGGAAGGTCATCCCTTGTGACAGGTTGTCCAGGGACAGCCACCAACGGAATGAGTCTCTGGTCCTCTGATTTTCTTGTATCTTCGGAGACAAGTCTGAATAGTCCCCATTCCACTGACTGAGCATGAACAGTTGTAATGGTCTTAGATGAATGCGCACAAAAGGAACTATGTTCATTGCCGCTACCATCAAACCTATCACTTCCATGCACTGCGCTATGGAAGGAAGAGGAACGGAATGAAGTATCCGACAAGAGTCTAGAAGTTTTGTTTTTCTGGCTTCTGTCAGAAAAATCCTCATTTCTAAGGAGTCTATACTAAAAAACTCTAAGCCACCTCCGTGGAGATGTTGCCTGTACAACGGCAAAGAGAATGACTGGGGTAGGCGGAGCCTAGGAGGGATCATGTGACCAGCTTTGCTGGGCTCTTTGCCATTTCCTGTTGGGGAAGAGAATATCCCACAAGTAAGGATGACGCCGTGGACCGGACACACCTATGTTGGAGAAATAAACTTTTGATTGAAGAAAAAACTAACTATATTTTACCACTCTCCTCTTAGTACCTCCATCTTTATTGAGAGTTGCAAGAGAATGACTGGATATGGCAGTTAGGGGAGGAGCTATATAGCAGCTCTGCTGTGGGTGATCCTCTTGCAACTTCCTGTTGGGAAGGAGAATATCCCACAAGTAATGGATGATCCGTGGACTGGATACACCTTACAAGAGAAAACAACAAACAAAGAAGATAACTGGCGAAAATCCTTAGTCGCCTGCAAATAATACTTCAACGTACGAACCACATCCAGGTTGTGCAACAAACGCTCCTTATGAGAAGAAGGATTAGGACACAAAGAAGGAACAACAATTTCTTGATTAATATTCATAGCCAAAACCATTTTGGGAAGAAAACCAAAGGCAGTACACAGGACCACCTTATCAGAATGAAAAATAAGATAAGGCGCTTTACACTGCAATGCTGAAAGCTCCGAAACTCTTCGAGCCGAAGAAATGGCAACCAAAAATAAAACCTTCCAGGATAACATCTTAATATCCAAAGAATATATAGGCTCAAACAGAGCCCATTGAAGAACTCTAAGAGAGTAAAAAACTTCAACATAGGCCGGATTCTAACCAGGGCCTGACAAAAAGATTGAACATCTGGAACATCCGTCAGACGCTTTTGTAACGAAATAGATAAAGCAAAAATTTGACCCTTCAAGGTACTTGCAGATAAACCCAGACCCTCCTGAAGAAAAGACAAAATCCTAGGAATCCTAACTCTACTCCAAGAGAACCCTCAGGATTCACACCAATACAGATATTTATGCCATATCTTAAAGTTATTTTTTCTAGTCACAGGCTTATAAGCCTGAATTAGTGTTTCAATAACAGACTCCGAAAACCCACGCTTAGATAATATCAAGCGTTCAATCTCCAAGCAGTCAGCTTCAGAGAAATGAGATTTTGATGAAGGAAGGGTCCCTGAAGCAGAAGGTCATTCCTTAACGGAAGTCTCCAAGGTGGAAAAGATGACATCTCCACCAGATCCGCATACCAGATTCTGCAAGGCCACTCCGGTGCAATGAGAATCACGACGCCCTCTCCTGCCTGATTCAAGCAATGACCCGTGGAAGGAGAGCGAACGGTGGAAAAACATACGCTAGAATGAAATTCCAAGGAACTGCCAGAGCATCTATCAGTACAGTCTAAGGGTCCCTTGACCTCGACCCGTACCTTGGAAGCTTGGCATTCTGATGAGATGCCATGAAATCCAGCTCAGACTGTCCCGACTTGAGGATCAAGCTGGAAAACACCTCCGGATGGAGTTCCCACTCCCCTGGATGAAAGGTCTGCCTGCTCAGAAAATCTGCTTCTCAATTGTCCAGCCCTGGCATATGGATCGCAGACAGACAGCAGTTGTGAGCCTCCACTCAGCGAATAATCTTGGCTATCTCTGTCATGGCCAAGGAACTCAGAGTTCCTCCCTGATGATTGATGTAAGCCACTGAGGTTATGTTGTCCGACTGGAACCTTAAAAACTGGGCTGAAGCTAACTGAAGCCAGGAAAAAGAGCACTGAAGATTGCCCTCAGTTCTAGGATATTTATAGGGAGAACCAACTCCGAGCCCCAGACAGCTCGCCATCCCAGCAGACTGGCATCCGAGGTCACAATCACCCAGGAAGGTCTGCAACAACAAGTTCCCTGAGAGAGATGATCCTGAGACAACCACCAAAGAAGAGTACCTTGACGCCTGATCCAGGTCTATTCATGTAGACAGATCCACATAATCCCCGTTCTATTGACTGAGCATGCAAAAGTGCAGAGGCCTGAGATGGAACTGAGCAAATGGTATGATGTCCATAGCCGATACCATCAGACCAATGACCTCCATACACTGAGGACTGAAGGGCAAGACAAGAATTGAAGATCTATGTTTTTCTGGCATCCATCAGAAAAAATCTTCATAGATAGTCTATGATCGTTCCCAAGAACACCACCCTTGTAGTTGGAATCAAGGAAATTTTTCCAAAATTCAACTTTCATCCGTGAGAACGCAGAAAAGACAACATCTCTGTGTGGGAGCTTGCTTGTTGAAAAGATGGCGCCTGAACTAGAATGTTGTCCAGATACGGCGCTACAGCAAAACACCTGAAACGGAGCACCGCCAGCAATGCTCCCAGGACCTTTGAGAAAAACCTGGGCGATGTTGCCAGACCGAAAGGAAGAGCCACAAATTGAAAGTTCCCATCTAGGAAAGCAAATCTCAGAAACTTGTGATGGTCCCTGTGGATGGGAATATGCAGATACGCATCCTTCAGATCTACCGTTGTCATGAATTGGCCCTCTTGAACCAAAGGAAGAATAGAACGAATAGTGTCCATCTTGAAAGACAGAACTCTGAGGAACTTGTTTACGCTCATGAGATCTAAAATTAGTCTGAAGGTTCCTTCCTTTATGGGAACCACAAACAGATTGGAATAGAATCCCAGACCCTGCTCCAGTACTGGAACAGGTACTATCACTCCCATTTCGGAAAGATCCTGAACACATTGTAAGAATGCCTCTCTCTATCTGGTCTATAGATAACATGGAGAGAAGGAACCTGCCCCTGGGAGGAAAGGCCTTGAACGAACTTTTATTCCTAGGACACGACGTCCACCACCCAAGGATCCAGGACATCCTGAAGTCAAGCCTGAGCGAAAAAAGAAATTCCTGGATCGGGGGCAGACCCTTCATGCTGACTGAGTCAGTAACAGGCTTCTTAGATTGCTTCCCCTTTATCCAAGACTGATTGGACTTCCAGGAGGACTTAGACTGTTCCTGCTTGGAAGAGGAGGGGGAAGGCTTACCAGAAAAGTTTTGAAAGGAACGAAAATTACTCTGACAACCCTTCTGCTTATTTCTTTTATCCTGAGGGAGAGAATGCCCCTTTCCTCCAGTAATATCAGGAATAATCTCAGCCAAACCCGATCCAAACAAGGTCTTACCCTTGTAAGGAATCGACAAAAGCTTAGATTTAGAGGACACATCCGCAGACCAGGACTTCAACCATAAGGCTCTACGCGCCAGTACAGCAAAGCCAGAAATCTTTGCTCCCAATTTGATGACTTGTAAGGAAGCAACCGTAATAAAGGAATTTGCCAACTTAAGAGCCTTAATCCTATCCTGGATCTCCTCAAGAGGAGTATCAGTCTGAATAGAATCAGACAACGCATCAAACCAATATGCTTCCGCACTGGTGACGGTAGCAATAGACACTGCAGGTTGCCATTGTAAACCCTGGTGAACATACATCCACTTAAGTAACGCCTCCAACTTCTTATCCATAGGATCCTTAAAGGAACAGCTATACTCAATAGGAATAGTGGTTCTCTTAGCTAAAGTGGAAATTGCTCCTTCCACCTTGGGAACCATCTGCCAAGACATAGAATCAGCAATCGAAAACATCTTCTTGAAAATTGGAGAAGGGGAAAAGGGAACCCCAGGCTTCTCCCACTCCCATGCAATAATCTCTGAAGCACGGTATGGAACAGGAAATACCTCCACCGCGGAAGGTACGTCAAAGTACTTATTCAGCTTACTAGATAGGAGTCACTATGATCGTTATGTCAGAGTCATCCAAAGTAGCCAAACCCTCCTTAAGCAACAAACAGAGGTGCTCTAGCTTAAACCTGAAGGATACAACTTCAGCATCAGAAGAAGGAATTAGACTGTCGGAATCTGAGACTTCACCCTCAGACGCTACAGAAGTATCTTCCTCCTCAGACTTATGGGAAGAAACATTCAAAATAGTCGAAACTGAATCAGAAACCTTACTCACTGACTTCCTATATTTCCTTTTACACTTACCCTGCAGCATAGGAAAAGCAGACAGAGCATCAGATACCACAAAGGATATGTGGGTAGCCATGTCTTGCAGTGTAACTTCAACCGGAGTATGAGAGGAAACGCAGGGCACTGCATGTGAAGACAATAAGGTTTGGGATGCTTAAGAAGAAAGCTGTGGCATAGCTTGAACAGGAGACCCCTGAACAGCATCCACCTTAGACAATGATGGCTCAGATTCAAAAAGTCTATCCCTGTAATGCAATGTTCTCTTAATACATGAGCAACAAATGGGATTGGTGGTTCCACATTAGCATCAAAACACAATGTACAAGTAATATCCTGCAGGGCCTCTTGGTCCATCTTCACTCAAAATTAACCCAAAAATAAAACCCTTAAACTTTTAAACCTCTTAAAAGTTAGAATCCAAAAAAACGTTACTGTCCCTTTAAATGTTAAACGCTTTTATTATTATTCTCCAAATTCACTTAGAATCAAAATTTTAAGAAAAATAAAAAATATTTATGGCAACCTCTACACCTCAGCAAGCTTGCTGAGGTGCTTACCTGTCCCTACTGGTTAAAAAACGGAGGAACTACAAGAAACAATTCAGACTCAATCTCGCCCAGCAGCAAAACCGCCACTCACACGAACCACAGAGCCGCACTGACACCCTTCCGGCACTCTGGAAGTAACAAAATGAAAAGCACGCAAACTTCTGCCGCCTCCGCAAGCACCGCCCATCGTGGGCGTACCTTACCAAACCTTCCGGCTGGCATTACTCCTACTATGGAGAAAACAGCCGCTGAGAGAAGCCACACACCAAAGTGAAACAGAATAAAACCAGAACACACCACTGAGCCAATGAATTTAAAAAAATGAATAACTTCCCAGCGCCCTGCATAGCTGCCCTACAAAATCCTATGCATCCCACAGAAAAAATGTAGACACCTCCCTCAAACAGTATTAAAGGGACAGTCACACCAGAATTTTTGTTGTTTAAAAAGAAAGATAATCCCTTTATTACTCATTCCCCAGTTTTGCATAACCAACACTGTGATAGAAATACACTTTTTACCTCTGTGGTTACCTTGTATCTAAGCCTCTGCAAACTGCCCCCTTATTTCAGTTATTTTGACAGACATTCATTTTAGCCAATCAGTGCTCACTCCTGGGTAACTTCACGTGCATGAGCTCAATGTTAACTATATGAAATTCATGAACTAATGCCATCTAGTGGTCAAAATGCATTCAGATTAGAGGCAGTCTTCAAGTTCTAAGAAATTAGCATATGAACCTCCTAGTTTTAGCTTTCAACTAAGAATACCAAGAGAACAAAGCAAAATTGGTGATAAAAGTAAATTGGAAAGTTGTTTAAAATTACAATCTCTATTAAAATCATGAAAGTTTTTTTTGGACTTGACTGTCCCTTTAACTGTTAAAATGCCACAATCTTTTATATAAAAAATAAACGTAGCACTTACTAAAAGATGAATCTGCCTGGCAGCAGACAAAGTTTAAGAGGTCCTCCGCCCATTGACCTGTGGAAAAAAGAAAGACTGTATAAACTTACAAAGGCTTTCAAAAAGGGCAGCAAACAACTGTTTGAGAGGCACAGTGAGGATTATACCCCACAAGTTCCCAAATGCTTAAAATCCACCACTGCTCTACTGAAGAGACTGACATGGACTACGGCTAGACCCCAGCAAAGATCAGAATAACCTGCTCTGCTTTGAAAATAAACTCTTGATTGAAGAAATTCATTCAGACACCTAACTTTACCACCTCATTGCAACTATTTACAGGCAAAGAGAATGACTGGGGATTGTGGGAAGGGGAGTGGTATTTAACAGCTTTGCTGTGATGATCTTTGCCTCCTCCTGCTGGTCAGGAATGATATTCCCAAAAGTAATTATGATGATCCGTGGACTCACCGTGTCATTAGAAAGAAAATACATTATTATTTCAGGGGTAAATACTGCTCATTACCTAAAGGCATCCCAAAATAGACAGTATTTTTGACTAGGTAAAAATACCTACTAATAACCAAGAAAATATGATTTATATCTAATTGTCTTATCTCAGAGGCAAATATACATGACCTTTATTGGTACTTAGATTCAATCTATTCTAAGTGTATTTATGTTTCTCCTTTTTCCCACAAATACCACAACTGACCGTCACAATTTTTTTATTTATGTTTTTAAATAAGAACTGAAACTAAACTATGTTAACAAAACATAAGAGGGCTACATCAGTCTTACACATATGCTGCTCCTTTTATATTAGGCCATAGATAAAAAGTGAAAAATGTCACACTGCATAATCAATATTTAGCTAAGTTAGGGCACAACAAGCAAAATTATCCAAAGAGAAGAATTAGATAATCCTATACTATGAAGATTTGCCTTTAAAAACATGCCTTTTACACTAAAAAAAAAAAAAAAAAAGTCTAACAGGGAAAAAAAGGTGATATTTCTAATTTTTGGTGGCACCTTAAAAAGGAAATCTAAACAAAATTTCTTTCATGATTCAGATAGAACAAACCATTTTAAAAAAACTTTAAAACTTATCACAAAGCAAAAGAATCTTGATAATAGAAGTAAATTGGAAACTTGTTTTAAATTCTATGCTCTATCTGTATTATATAAGAAAAATAAGGAAATGTATGCTTACCTGATAAATTGATTTCTTCTACGATACGACGAGTTCACTGATTTCATCCTTACTTGTGGGATATTATCCTCCTGCTAACAGTAAGTGGCAAAGAGAACCACAGCAGAGCTGTATTCATAAGCTCCTCCCTTCCCTCCACCCCCAGTCATTCGACCGAAGGTTTAGGAAGAGAAAGGAAAAGCTAAAAGGTGCAGAGGTGACTGAAGTTGTAAAAATAAAATATATTAGGTCTTAAAATGAAAGGGAGGGCCGTGGACTCGTATCGTAGAAGAAATCAATTTATCAGGTAAGCACAAATTTCCTTTTCTTCTACAAGATACGACAAATCCACGGATTTCATCCTTACTGTGGGATACAATAGCAAAGCTACAGGACACGGATGAAAGGGAGGGACACGGATGAAAGGGAGGGACACGGATGAAAGGGAGGGACAAGACAGACCTAAATGGAAGGAGCCACTGCTTGAAGAACTTTTCTCCCAAAAACAGCCTCAGAAGAAGCAAAAGTATCAAATTTGTAAAATTTGGAAAAAGTATGAAGGGACGACCAAGTCACAGCCTTACAATTCTGTTCAACAGAAGCATCGTTTTTAAAGGCCCATGTGGAAGCCACAGCCCTAGTAGAATGAGCCGTAATTCTTTCAGGAGGCTGCTGTCCAGCAGTCTCATATGCCAGGCGGATGATACTCCTCAGCCAAAGAGAGGTAGCCATAGCTATCTGACCCCTACGCTTTCCAGAAAAAACAATGAATAATGAAGATGATTGACGGAAATCCTTAGTCGCCTGTAAGTAAAACTTCAAGGCACGGACCACGTCCAGGTTATGTAACAGACGCTCCTTCTTAGAAGGATTAGGACACAAGGAAGGAACAACAATTTCCTGATTAATATTCTCATTTGAAACAACCTTAGGAAGAAATCCAGGTTTGGTACGTAAAACCACCTTATCAGAATGAAATAGAAGATAAGGCGAATCACATTGTAACGCTGAAAGCTCAGAAAATCTTCGAGCAGAAGAAATTGCAACTAAAAACAGAACTTTCCAAGATAACAATTTAATATCTATGGAATGCATGGGTTCAAACGGAACCCCTTGAAGAACTAAATTCAATCTCCAGGGAAGAGTAATTGGTCTAAATACAGGCTTAATTCTAGATAAAGCCTGACAAAAAGACTGAACATCTGGCACATCTGACAAACGTTTGTGAAGCAAAATTGACAAAGCAGAAATTTGTCCCTTTAAAGAACTTGCTGATAACCCTTTCTCCAATCCTTCTTGGAGACAGAATCCTGGGAATCCTAACTTTACTCCATGAGTAACCCTTGGATTCACACAAATAAAGATATTTACGCCATATCTTATGATAGATTTTTCTAATGACAGGCTTTCGAGCCTGTATCAAAGTATCGATGACCGAATCAGAGAATCCTCGCTTAGATAAAATCAAGCGTACAATCTCCAAGCAGTCAGCTGCAGAGAAATCAGATTTGTATGTTGGAAAGGACCTTGAATGAGAAGGTCCTGTCTCAAAGGAAGTTTCCACGGTCGCAGAGTTGCCATGAAGCTCTCTCCTGTTTGATTCGAGCAATCACGCGTGGAAGGAGAGGAAACGGTGGAAACACATAAGCTAGGCTGAACGACCAAGGCACTGCCAAGGCATCTATTAGTTTGGCCTGGGGATCCCTCGACCTGGATCCGTAACGTGGAAGCTTGGCATTCTGACGAGATCCCATCAGATCCAGTTCCGGTCTGCCCCATTGGCGAATCAATGAAGCAAACACCTCCGGATGGAGTTCCCACTCCCCTGGATGAAAAGTCTGACGACTTAGAAAATCCGCTTCCCAGTTTTCTACTCCTGGGATGTAGATTGCCGACAGATAACAAGAGTGGGCCTCCGCCCATCGGATTATCTTGGATACTCCTATCATCGCTAAGGAACTCCTTGTTCCCCCCTGATGATTGATATATGCCACAGACGTTATGTTGTCCAACTGGAATCTGATGAATTTGGCCGAAGCCAACTGAGGCCATGCCTGAAGACAATTGAATATTGCTCTCAGTTCCAGAATATTGATTGGAAGTAGAGAGACTGCACCCGAGTCCAAACACCCTGAGCCTTCAGGGAATTCCAGACTGCACCCCAGCCCAGAAGACTGGCGTCCATTGTCACCATCACCCACGAGGGTGATAGATGGGACAGAAGATCCGGCGACAACCACCAAAGAAGAGAGTCTCTGGTCTCTTGATCCAGATTTATCTGAGGAGATAAATTTGCATAGTCCCCATTCCACTGTCCGAGCATGCACAGCTGCAGTGGCCTGAGATGAAAGCGGGCAAACGGAATGATATCCATTGCCGCTACCATTAATCCAATGACCTCCATACACTGAGCCACTGATGGCAGAGGAATGGACTGAAGTGCTCGGCAAGTATTTAGAATCTTTGATTTTCTGACCTCCGTCAGAAATATTTTCATGTCTACGGAGTCTATCAGAGTCCCCAAGAAGGGAACCCTTGTCCATGGAACAAGTGAACTCTTTTCTATGTTCACCTTCCAACCGTGAGTTCTTAGGAAAGACAATACTATGTCCGTGTGAGATTTTGTCAAATGATAAGTTAACGCCGGAATCAGAATATCGTACAGATAAGGCGCCACTGCTATGCCCCGCGGTCTGAGAACCGCTAGAAGAGACCCTAGAACCTTTGTGAAGATTCTGGGTGCTGTGGCCAACCCGAAGGGAAAAGCCACAAACTGATAATGTTTGTCCAGGAAGGCAAACCTTAGGAACTGATGATGATCCTTGTGAATAGGGATATGAAGGTATGCATCCTTCAAGTCCACGGTAATCATATATTCACCCTCCTGCATCATTGGTAAGATTGTTCGTATATTCTCCATCTTGAATGATGGAACTCTGAGAAACTTGTTTAGACACTTGAGATCTAAAATGGGTCTGAAAGTTCCCTCTTTTTTGGGAACCACGAAAAGATTTGAGTAAAACCCCTGCCCCTGTTCCAGTTTTGGAACGGGACAAATTACTCCCATGGTAGAGAGGTCTTTTACACAGTGTAAGAACGCCTCTCTTTATATGGTCTACAGATAATCGTGAAAGATGAAATCTCCCTCTTGGGAGAAAATCCTTTAATTCCAGTTAATACCCGTGGGTCACGATTTCCAGTGCCCAAGGGTCCTGAACGTCTCTTGCCCAAGCCTGAGCAAAGAAAGAAAGTCTGCACCCTACTAGATCCAGTCCCGGATCGGGGGACGCCCCTTCATGCTGTCTTTGTAGCAGTAGCGGGCTTCTTGGACTGTTTACCTTTATTCCAAGCCTGGTTGGGTCTCCAGACTGACTTGGATTGAGCAAAATTCCCTTCCCGCTTTGTGGAGAAAGAGGAAGCAGAGGGTCCTCCTTTAAAGTTTCGAAAAGAAATTATTTTGTTTACCCCTCATCTTAACAGACTTATCCTGAGGTAGGGCATGGCCTTTACCTCCAGTAATGTCAGAAATGATTTCCTTCAATTCAGGCCCGAATAGGGTCTTACCTTTAAAAGGAATAGCTAAAAGCTTAGACTTTGATGACACATCAGCAGACCAAGATTTGAGCCATAACACTACGCGATAAAATGGCAAATGCTGCATTTTTCGCCGCTAATTTAGCAATTTGAAAAGCGGCATCAGTAATAAAAGAATTAGCTAGCTTGAGAGCCTTAATTCTTTTTTTTTTTAATTTTATTTATATCCAACACTGTATACAGAATCCCAAAATAATGCATTTAAATACGCCACGCAGGGCTTAATATCATACATTGAGTGAAAATCGAACACATTTTAAAAGATATAGAAATAAACATAAATCATGTTAATATACTTTCCTTTTATGTTACTTTAAAAAAACAGTAACTTTCACTCAAGAAATATTTGTACACAGAGTTGGGATTTTCCTATTTTTTGTAATGTAACTAAACAAAACAATAATAATCAAACACATGAAAAGGAAGAAAAAAAAAAAAAAAAAAAAACCTATGAGAACCTTTTGATCGGCATTTTAAAATTTTAGCATTCGTTTTCTTCACGAACAAAAGAAAAAAAAAAAAAAAGAAGAAAAAACATAATTTATGTAAGAACTTACCTGATAAATTCATTTCTTTCATATTAACAAGAGTCCATGAGCTAGTGACGTATGGGATATACATTCCTACCAGGAGGGGCAAAGTTTCCCAAACCTTAAAATGCCTATAAATACACCCCTCACCACACCCACAAATCAGTTTAACGAATAGCCAAGAAGTGGGGTGATAAGAAAAAAAGTGCGAAGCATATAAAATAAGGAATTGGAATAATTGTGCTTTATACAAAAAAATCATAACCACCACAAAAAAGGGTGGGCCTCATGGACTCTTGTTAATATGAAAGAAATGAATTTATCAGGTAAGTTCTTACATAAATTATGTTTTCTTTCATGTAATTAACAAGAGTCCATGAGCTAGTGACGTATGGGATAATGACTACCCAAGATGTGGATCTTTCCACACAAGAGTCACTAGAGAGGGAGGGATAAAATAAAGACAGCCAATTCCTGCTGAAAATAATCCACACCCAAAATAAAGTTTAACAAAAAACATAAGCAGAAGATTCAAACTGAAACCGCTGCCTGAAGAACTTTTCTACCAAAAACTGCTTCAGAAGAAGAAAATACATCAAAATGGTAGAATTTAGTAAAAGTATGCAAAGAGGACCAAGTTGCTGCTTTGCAGATCTGGTCAACCGAAGCTTCATTCCTAAACGCCCAGGAAGTAGAAACTGACCTAGTAGAATGAGCTGTAATTCTTTGAGGCGGAATTTTACCCGACTCAACATAGGCAAGATGAATTAAAGATTTCAACCAAGATGCCAAAGAAATGGCAGAAGCTTTCTGGCCTTTCCTAGAACCGGAAAAGATAACAAATAGACTAGAAGTCTTACGGAAAGATTTCGTAGCTTCAACATAATATTTCAAAGCTCTAACAACATCCAAAGAATGCAATGATTTCTCCTTAGAATTCTTAGGATTAGGACATAATGAAGGAACCACAATTTCTCTACTAATGTTGTTGGAATTCACAACTTTAGGTAAAAATTCAAAAGAAGTTCGCAACACCGCCTTATCCTGATGAAAAATCAGAAAAGGAGACTCACACGAAAGAGCAGATAATTCAGAAACTCTTCTAGCAGAAGAGATGGCCAAAAGGAACAAAACTTTCCAAGAAAGTAATTTAATGTCCAATGAATGCATAGGTTCAAACGGAGGAGCTTGAAGAGCTCCCAAAACCAAATTCAAACTCCATGGAGGAGAAATTGACTTAATGACAGGTTTTATACGAACCAAAGCTTGTACAAAACAATGAATATCAGGAAGAATAGCAATCTTTCTGTGAAAAAGAACAGAAAGAGCGGAGATTTGTCCTTTCAAAGAACTCGCGGACAAACCCTTATCTAAACCATCCTGAAGAAACTGTAAAATTCTCGGTATTCTAAAAGAATGCCAAGAAAAATGATGAGAAAGACACCAAGAAATATAAGTCTTCCAGACTCTATAATATATCTCTCGAGATACAGATTTACGAGCCTGTAACATAGTATTAATCACGGAGTCAGAGAAACCTCTATGACCAAGAATCAAGCGTTCAATCTCCATACCTTTAAATTTAAGGATTTCAGATCCGGATGGAAAAAAGGACCTTGAGACAGAAGGTCTGGTCTTAACGGAAGAGTCCATGGTTGGCAAGATGCCATCCGGACAAGATCCGCATACCAAAACCTGTGAGGCCATGCCGGAGCTATTAGCAGAACAAACGAGCATTCCCTCAGAATCTTGGAGATTACTCTTGGAAGAAGAACTAGAGGCGGAAAGATATAGGCAGGATGATACTTCCAAGGAAGTGATAATGCATCCACTGCCTCCGCCTGAGGATCCCGGGATCTGGACAGATACCTGGGAAGTTTCTTGTTTAGATGAGAGGCCATCAGATCTATCTCTGGGAGCCCCCACATTTGAACAATCTGAAGAAATACCTCTGGGTGAAGAGACCATTCGCCCGGATGCAACGTTTGGCGACTGAGATAATCCGCTTCCCAATTGTCTACACCTGGGATATGAACCGCAGAGATTAGACAGGAGCTGGATTCCGCCCAAACCAAAATTCGAGATACTTCTTTCATAGCCAGAGGACTGTGAGTCCCTCCTTGATGATTGATGTATGCCACAGTTGTGACATTGTCTGTCTGAAAACAAATGAACGATTCTCTCTTCAGAAGAGGCCAAAACTGAAGAGCTCTGAAAACTGCACGGAGTTCCAAGATATTGATCGGTAATCTCACCTCCTGAGATTCCCAAACTCCTTGTGCCGTCAGAGATCCCCACACAGCTCCCCAACCTGTGAGACTTGCATCTGTTGAAATTACAGTCCAGGTCGGAAGAACAAAAGAAGCCCCCTGAATTAAACGATGGTGATCTGTCCACCACGTTAGAGAGTGCCGAACAATCGGTTTTAAAGATATTAATTGATATATCTTCGTGTAATCCCTGCACCATTGGTTCAGCATACAGAGCTGAAGAGGTCGCATGTGAAAACGAGCAAAGGGGATCGCGTCCGATGCAGCAGTCATAAGACCTAGAATTTCCATGCATAAGGCTACCGAAGGGAATGATTGAGACTGAAGGTTTCGACAGGCTGTAATCAATTTTAGACGTCTCTTGTCTGTTAAAGACAAAGTCATGGACACTGAATCTATCTGGAAACCCAGAAAGGTTACCCTTGTTTGAGGAATCAAAGAACTTTTTGGTAAATTGATCCTCCAACCATGATCTTGAAGAAACAACACAAGTCGATTCGTATGAGACTCTGCTAAATGTAAAGACGGAGCAAGTACCAAGATATCGTCCAAATAAGGAAATACCACAATACCCTGTTCTCTGATTACAGACAGAAGGGCACCGAGAATCTTTGTGAAAATTCTTGGAGCTGTAGCAAGGCCAAACGGTAGAGCCACAAATTGGTAATGCTTGTCTAGAAAAGAGAATCTCAGGAACTGATAATGATCTGGATGAATCGGAATATGCAGATATGCATCCTGTAAATCTATTGTGGACATATAATTCCCTTGCTGAACAAAAGGCAATATAGTCCTTACAGTTACCATCTTGAACGTTGGTATCCTTACATAACGATTCAATAATTTTAGATCCAGAACTGGTCTGAAGGAATTCTCCTTCTTTGGTACAATGAAGAGATTTGAATAAAACCCCATCCCCTGTTCCGTAACTGGAACTGGCATAATTACTCCAGCCAACTCTAGATCTGAAACACAATTCAGAAATGCTTGAGCTTTCACTGGATTTACTGAGACATGGGAAAGAAAAAATCTCTTTGCAGGAGGTCTCATCTTGAAACCAATTCTGTACCCTTCTGAAACAATGTTCTGAATCCAAAGATTGTGAACAGAATTGATCCAAATTTCTTTGAAAAAACGTAACCTGCCCCCTACCAGCTGAACTGGAATGAGGGCCGTACCTTCATGTGAACTTAGAAGCAGGCTTTGCCTTTCTAGCAGGCTTGGATTTATTCCAGACTGGAGATGGTTTCCAAACTGAAACTGCTCCTGAGGACGAAGGATCAGGCTTTTGTTCTTTGTTGAAACGAAAGGAACGAAAACGATTGTTAGCCCTGTTTTTACCTTTAGACTTTTTATCCTGTGGTAAAAAAGTTCCTTTCCCACCAGTAACAGTTGAAATAATAGAATCCAACTGAGAACCAAATAATTTGTTTCCCTGGAAAGAAATGGAAAGTAGAGTTGATTTAGAAGCCATATCAGCATTCCAAGTCTTAAGCCATAAAGCTCTTCTGGCTAAGATAGCCAGAGACATAAATCTAACATCAACTCTAATAATATCAAAAATGGCATCACAGATGAAATTATTAGCATGCTGGAGAAGAATAATAATATCATGAGAATCACGATTTGTTACTTGTTGCGCTAGAGTTTCCAACCAAAAAGTTGAAGCTGCAGCAACATCAGCCAATGATATAGCAGGTCTAAGAAGATTACCTGAACATAGATAAGCTTTTCTTAGAAAAGATTCAATTTTTCTATCTAAAGGATCCTTAAACGAGGTACCATCTGATGTAGGAATGGTAGTACGTTTAGCAAGGGTAGAAATAGCCCCATCAACTTTAGGGATTTTGTCCCAAAATTCTAATCTGTCAGGCGGAACAGGATATAATTGCTTAAAACGTTTAGAAGGAGTAAAAGAATTACCCAATCTATCCCATTCCTTAGCAATTACTGCAGAAATAGCATTAGGAACCGGAAAGACTTCTGGAATAACCGCAGGAGCTTTAAAAACCTTATCCAAACGTATAGAATTAGTATCAAGAGGACTAGAATCCTCTATTTCTAAAGCAATTAGTACTTCTTTAAGTAAAGAGCGAATAAATTCCATCTTAAATAAATATGAAGATTTATCAGCATCAATCTCTGAGACAGAATCCTCTGAACCAGAAGAGTCCAAAGAATCAGAATGATGGTGTTCATTTAAAAATTCATCTGTAGAGAGAGAAGATTTAAAAGACTTTTTACGTTTACTAGAAGGAGAAATAACAGACAAAGCCTTCTTTATGGATTCAGAAACAAAATCTCTTATGTTATCAGGAACATTCTGCACCTTAGATGTTGAGGGAACTGCAACAGGCAATGGTACATCACTAAAGGAAATATTATCTGCATTAACAAGTTTGTCATGACATTTAATACAAACAACAGCTGGAGGAATAGCTACCAAAAGTTTACAGCAGATACACTTAGCTTTGGTAGATCCAGCAGGCAGAGGTTTTCCTGTAGTATCTTCTGGCTCAGATGCAACGTGAGACATCTTGCAATATGTAAGAGAAAAAACAACATATAAAGCAAAATAGATCAAATTCCTTATAAGACAGTTTCAGGAATGGGAAAAAAATGCCAAACATCAAGCTTCTAGCAACCAGAAGCAAATGAAAAATGAGACTGAAATAATGTGGAGACAAAAGCGACGCCCATATTCTTTGGCGCCAAATAAGACGCCCACATTATTTGGCGCCTAAATGCTTTTGGCGCCAAAAATGACGCCACATCCGGAACGCCGACATTTTTGGCGCAAAATAACGTCAAAAATGACGCAACTTCCGGCGACACGTATGACGCCGGAAACGGAAATGAATTTTTGCGCCAAAAAAGTCCGCGCCAAGAATGACGCAATAAAATGAAGCATTTTCAGCCCCCGCGAGCCTAACAGCCCACAGGGAAAAAAGTCAAATTTTTGAGGTAAGAAAAATATGATAATTAAAGCATAATCCCAAATATGAAACTGACTGTCTGGAAATAAGGAAAGTTGAACATTCTGAGTCAAGGCAAATAAATGTTTGAATACATATATTTAGAACTTTATAAATAAAGTGCCCAACCATAGCTTAGAGTGTCACAGAAAATAAGACTTACTTACCCCAGGACACTCATCTACATGTTTGTAGAAAGCCAAACCAGTACTGAAACGAGAATCAGTAGAGGAAATGGTAAATATAAGAGTATATCGTCGATCTGAAAAGGGAGGTAAGAGATGAATCTCTACGACCGATAACAGAGAACCTTATGAAATAGACCCCGTAGAAGGAGATCACTGCATTCAATAGGCAATACTCTCCTCACATCCCTCTGACATTCACTGCACGCTGAGAGGAAAACCGGGCTCCAACTTGCTGCGGAGCGCATATCAACGTAGAATCTAGCACAAACTTACTTCACCACCTCCCTTGGAGGCAAAGTTTGTAAAACTGATTTGTGGGTGTGGTGAGGGGTGTATTTATAGGCATTTTAAGGTTTGGGAAACTTTGCCCCTCCTGGTAGGAATGTATATCCCATACGTCACTAGCTCATGGACTCTTGTTAATTACATGAAAGAAATAGAGGTCAAACATCTCTCTGTTCCTCTCTCCCTCTTCCCTCTCCTCCCTACTTAAATATTACCTTCATTCGCTATTCCTGGGAATCTCTAAATTTGTACCTCAGAAGCGTTAGTTATCCATGAATAGGGGAATAATTCTAGTATGACCATTTCAGCAAAACTATTAGATGATAAAAAGGGCCGTATTATCTGTTTTTTTATAGATAGAGGGTAGCACTTTACAATACTATACCAATTACATAGAAATTTCTTGATTCTTTTTTCTGAAGAATCTTGAAGATGGTACGCTTCAAAGCTTATCTGTTCCTGGATGGTCTGCATAACCTCAGTGACCTAGGGTCCTCTACTTGCTTTCCAATTCTTCAATATACGCTGTCTTACTGCCATTATCGTTATATTGAGGGGATAAGTCCAACTATTGTTTTGATCACTAGAGTTCATTAGTAGGATAATATCCTGGAATGTGAGGGGGACAGTCATCTTATGAGTAACATTAAACCAATATCTAATCTTTGACCACAACTGACTAATCTTGGGGCATGCCCAAAACATATGAAGTAAATCCGCTTTAAAATAAGAACATCTTGGGCATCCCGCGGACCTAGTTCCATAAAATCTGGCCAATTTAGCAGGGTATAAATAATAGTTATTCAAAAGGTTCATGTGAGATTCTCTCCAACTCGATGGGATTTTACTTTTATCTAGAGTATTAAAACTGCCTAATTTGATCCTGATCTAAATCTGGAATGGTCAGTATCCAAAAATTACAGATCCTATCAGTATATCCTTGCGATTATTTTGAAAGCATAATATCATATATTAATGAGATTGATGTAAGCCCTGCAGTAAATCTTTGTATTAAGATCCTGACATCAGACCAAGCAATAGCCAAGGGAAACGTCCATTGCTGGGCGTTGACAAAATGCCGTAGCTGGAAAAAAGAAAATAAATCCATTCTGGGCAGATTAAATCGCGAGAATAGAGCCTCTCCCGGTAACACTCGACCATCTGAACCTAACGCTTGGTAAATTAGCCTTAAACCTTTCTCTGCCCAAGACTGAAAAGCTTTCTGATTAATACCCAGAGAAAATAATGGATTACCCTGTATAGGAAAGAATTCTGAAAAAGTAAAATCTAACCCTAATTTTGTACAAAATTTATGCCAGGCCAAAACTACATTTTTAAATGACAAAAGAGAGATAACGTTGCCAGGTAGCTGGCGTGGTTTACAATGTAGAATTGCTATTAATTCAAAAGGATGTTTCAAGAAAACCTCTACTTCAGAGGTAGAATATATATTTGTTCTAGCTATCCAATCAATTGCAATTTTCACCAATGCTACGATATTGTATAATTTAACATCTGGAAGTGCTAGACCCCCAACCTCTGACTTCTGCATTAACCTTGATAAAAAGATACGAGGTTTTTTGTTTTGCCAGATGAATAGTGAGAAATAACGATATACTTTCTTTAAATCACTACTAGATATAAATAGCGGTAAATTTTGTAATGGATATAACAGACGAGGGAAGATAATGGTTTTAATTAGTTTAACCCTTGCCGTTAATAACAAAGGGAAAGAAGTCCATAGTTGATCTATCTTAATTTTTTTAAATAAAGGCCTATAATTGTCAGCATACCAATGCCCAGGATTTTTATGTAGCATCAATCCCAGGAATTTAATATAGTGTCTACTTCTTTGAAAGTATTTCTATAAGTTCCAGGAACTGTCTTTCCTATAATCATTAATTCACTTTTATCAGTATTAACTCGATAACCTGAGAATGAGCCAAATTCTTCCAGTAAATAAATCAAGTTAGGGATAGATTGCTGCAAGTTTTCTAAAAAAAAAAGCAAAATATCATCTGCATATAATAAGATATTTAAGCGAAATGGACCTATTAATATAGACGACTCCTAACCCGAATCGCGAATGGCTCTAACGCTAAGTTAAACAATAGCGGCGATAATGGGCAACCTTGCCTTGTACCTCGCTGTAATGTTACCTTAGGGGAGACAGTTCCATTAATCAATATGTGTGATACAGGTTTTGAATATATTTTATGTATAAATTGCACAAAATTCCCCCAAATAACAAATTTTCCCATCAATACAAATAAGTGCTCCCATACTATAGAGTTGAACGCTTTGGCCGCGTCCAGGGTTAAAACCGCCATATCATACCCTCTATTTCTTTTAAGTTCGTGCTCATTATTCCAGGCATAATCAAGAAAAGTTGTTAATTTTCTTATATTCTTACATGCGTTCCTATTACTCATGAACCCAATCTGATTTGGATGGATGAGTTCTTGTATGCAATTTGACAATCTATTAGCTAAAATACTGGTAAGAATCTTGTAATCAGAATTTAGGACCGAAATCGGTCTATATGATGCTGGATCCTCTACCTCTTTTCCTTTCTTCAATATAAGAGAGATGTTAGCCAATGAAAAATAAGTTGAAATCGGACTATCTATCGTATAATATCTATTAAAGAGCTTCTCTAATACTGGTAACAAATCATCTTTTAAGCATTTGTAAAATTCTGGAGGAAAGCCGTCTGGGCCAGGTGCTTTATTTTGTTTCAATCTATCAATGGCAATACCGATTTCCTCTCTTGTTATAGTTTCATTTAACCTAGAAAGGTCTTCAGTCTTAATCTGGGGGGTCACAATATTTGACCAAAATCTATCTTGTTCCTCTGAGTTAATCTCAATTGCAGAATACAAATGATAATACGAAACAAATATTCTAACAAATATCTGCAGTATCAGAATATCTAGTCTCTTTATCTTTAATGACTGATATAAAAAAAATAATTCTTTCTACATTTAATAAGGTTAGCTAGATATTTCGCTGAACATCCGTGAATACCTTTGTAGTGATGATTTATTCTGATCTCCAACTGGGATTTTTGTTTCAAATACAGATCTCTCTCTTTTCTGGCAATCATATAATTATCCCAATTCTGCTGTGATGATACACTTTGTATCTGTGTAAATGCAGTCTTTACATTTTTTGCCAACAAGACCTCTCTAGCTTTAATCTTCTTCCCTCGTATATTTAGAAAAGCCATTATCTCGCCCCTGAGGACGACCTTAGCGGCCTCCCAAAAAATTTCAATTTTGTTTCTATAGTCTACATTGTTCAATCCATACTCTTGCCACTTTATTTGTAACCAGGCTTGAAATCTAGGGTCAGCACATAAAAAACACTGCCTTCTGGGGTCCACCCTTCTTCCCCAGGGAGAGATTTAATGAAATTATTGCGTGGTCTGATATCATAATCTCACGAATTTCTGTCCTTATCTGCCATATAGAAAGAGATTCAGCAACTAAAAACATATCAATCCTGGAAAATGTTCTATGGGCTCTAGATTCACACATATATTTTAAACTATCTGGGTTTTGAATTAGCCAAATATCTGTTAATTTCAATTTATAACAAAATTTCTGAAAGTGTTTTGCACTATATTTATTAGCTAGTATATTTTTATGTGAAAATCGATCTATTGATGGGCCTAGCGTTGCATTAAAATCTCCACAAATGATTAGATTTTGGCTTTTAAATGGATATACTCTATTTTGGATTCTTTCCCAGAATTCTATTGAGAATCTATTAGGAGCATATATATTACAGATTATGAATTTTACACCTTTAACATGTATTTGAAGTATCATAAATCTAGCTTGCTTATCCAACTCTATCTTGCTTATTTTATAATCTAAGTTTTTATGTACTGTAGTAGAATTACTACACCGCATTTTTTATTTCTAGCTTTAGTAGAGATTACTTCCCCAACCCAATTAGTCCTTAATTTTATTGCCTCTGCCTCATTAAGGTGAGTCTCCTGAAGACATACTAGATCGGGTTGTAATTTACCCAGAGTTCTGATCACCAATTTACGTTTTACTGGAGATGATATACCTCCCACATTCCAAGACAACAACCTGATATTTTCAGCCATTATTTTTTAAATGAAAACCTTAGAGGGAGAAGAGAGGAAGGTGAGGAGAAAAAAAATAAAAAAAACCGTCAGACAAGAACACCCTTGATCCAAAAAAAAAAAAAAGCTGCAGTTCACAACATATTACAATAATCAACCCCTGAGAGAGCCTTAATTCTATCCAAAATGTCATCTAATGGAGTCTCAACCTTCAGAGACTCTTCTAGAGCATCAAACCAAAAAGCTGCTGCAGTAGTTACTGGAACAATGCAAGCCGTAGGTTGTAAAAGAAAACCCTGATGAATAAATAATTTCTTTAGAAGACCCTCTAACTTTTTATCCATAGGGTCTTTGAAAGCACAACTGTCCTCAATAGGTATAGTTGTACGCTTAGCCAGGGTAGAAATAGCTCCCTCCACCTTAGGGACCATTTGCCAAGAATCCCGAATGGTGTCTGATATGGGAAACATTTTCTTAAAATTAGGAGGGGGAGGGAATGGTATACCTGGTCTATCCCATTCCTTTTTTACAATTTCCAAAATTCTTTTAGGAACTGGAAAAACATCAGTGTAAGTAGGCACCTCTAGATATTTGTCCATCTTACACAATTTCTCTGGTGGTATAACAATAGTATCACAATCATCCAGAGTCGCTAAAACCTCCCAAAGTAACAGGCGGAATTGTTCAAGCTTAAATTTAAAGGACATCACGTCTGAATCTGTCTGAGGTAACACAGTGCCCGAGTCTGAAAGTTCTCCCTCAGACAGCAATTCCCTGACCCCCAACTCAAAGCACTGTGAGGGTACATCAGAAATAGACAATAAAGCATCAAAGGATTCAGTATTCACATTAATACCTGACCTACTGCGTTTACCCTGCAACACTGGTAATTTAGATAATACCTCTGTAAGGGTAGTTGACATAACTGCAGCCATCTCCTGCAGAGTAAAAGAATTAGACGCACTAGAAGTACTTAGCATTGCTTGTGTGGGTGTTAAAGGTTGTGACACTTGGGGAGAATTGGATGGCATATCCTGATTCTCTTCAAACTGAGAATCATCCTTAAGCATACTTTCTTTACCTAAAATATGCTTTTTACAATGTAAGGCCCTTTCAGTACAAAAGGTACACAATGTAAGAGGGGGTTCCACAATGGCTTCCAAACACATAGAGCAATGAGTTTCCTCAATGTCAGACATGTTGAACAGACTAGTAATAACCACAAGTCGATAAACAATTTATTTATTGAATTAAACAATTTTTTGAAAAACATGTACTGCGCCTTTAAGAGATAAAAAAAGCACACCATTTTTTCCAAACTGCCTAAAAACGTTAAATAACGCTATCTAATTAGCTACACATATACAATAGTGCCAAAAATTATTGCACCCTAAAAGTTTTTTATAGCAAAAAGTTTTTTATAGCAAAAAATGTATTTTATTTAAAAAAACACGACCCCTGCAGCTCTGCTGTGGCGCCTACCTGACCCCAGGGTTCTGCAAAAAGACTCTATAATGATCCGGTTAACAGGACATCAGTTTAGGCCCATCCGGAGCCAATGCCTGCTGCCTTCTCAGCCAGAGTAACTGCGCCTCTGAGCGTGCGAAAATAGGCCCCGCCCATCATGGGCGACGTTCACCTCAGCCTGTACAACCGCATGGGAAGCGGTTTAGCCATAAGCCATGTCCCCAAAACACAACCTCATAAAAACAGCCATATAATTGTTTATCTACAAATAAAAACAAAACCGTTAAGCTGCCTCTCCCAGTGTCTGATATATGCTGCAATAAGCCCTTTGCTGCATTAAACCCAGTACTATATTAATAAATAATACACACAGGTTTTTCAGTAATAACCTCTGTTTCAACAGGTCTACTGCTTACCCCTTCCCTTGCAGGGAAAAAATGTCAGCCAGTTCTGATACACTAAGTCTCCTCAGAAATAAATGACAGAACATACCTCAATGCTGCTTGTAGCATGAAACTGTTCTCCACACTGAAGATTTCTCTTGTACTACCTTCAGAAGCTCTGTGGGAACCAATATGGATCTAAGTTACATCCACTAAGATCATCAACCTCAGGGCAGAATTCTTCTTACATATCCTCCCTGAGGAAAATAGTACTCACCGGTACCATTTAAAATAAAAACTTCTTGATTGAAGAAACTAAAACTAACACCTCACTTTACCTCTTCCTAGTACTAAACACAGGCAAAGAGAATGACTGGGGGTGGAGGGAAGGGAGGAGCTATATATACAGCTCTGCTGTGGTGCTCTTTGCCACTTCCTGTTAGCAGGAGGATAATATCCCCACAAGTAAGGATGAAATCCGTGGACTCGTCGTATCTTGTAGAAGAAACTAGGTTTCATGTCCCTTTAAAATGATAAAACCAGCTATTTCCCTCTATTTTTGTGGACAAACTGAATATTTACAGTGTGAAATGTGTAAACTAACTACTGTAGGAAAATGCAGCAGGATTATTCTCATGTAGAATGTCCACATATATCTATACTGAATCAAATCGTTTTACCCAACTTCATATTGCTTTGTCTCATAAAGGATAGAAATGTATTGCTTGTATTTAACAGCTTTATTGCAAGGAAACACCAAATGTTGCTAATTGTTTACATATAATGAGGAGAATAATTACATGCAGCAACTTCAATAATGGAATCTGCAAAAATCTATCAGCCATCATTATTGGAAGTTATTAGACATGACAGCAAATGACAGGCAATTCCTCAGATTTATTTCCTTGTAGCATTTAATGCTATTAATTTAAAGAAGGTCGTTAGCCAAGCGCTTTACTGAATAAAGTCTCTCTGCCAATTAGCTGCTGTCAGCATCGATTTTAGATTATTTATTAGCAGAAGCAATTAGCTTGCTCCGAATGTTGTGAAAACTCAACAGCAGGAAAATATTCAGAAAATTTGCTTTTTTGTCTTGAAAGGTTAAAACTTAATTTTCTGGAGGCTAAAAATCTTTATTTGTAACATTCCAAAAGTATCTGAAGCGTGCTATGTAAGGGTAGGAACCTCAAAAGGGCTTGTGTGGTGTAGCTCGGGGTGACCAGTGTTAACTAAAGGCAGTGGTGTTTTCAAAGGTTAAGAGAAGGTTAACTAGGTTTACAAACTAAGATTAATTTATGTAGTGATTATTTGAAAAAACACTGGCACATTTTAATACTATTTAATTATGACTTTCTTCTTAATTATGACTTCCTTCTAAAAAAAATAAATAAAAATATCAGGTAAGGCAATGCAGAAGGCAAATAAGCATTTGAACTTGGCCACTCTAATCAGGCGGGAGAAAATTGTGGATGTAATATTTCATCTTTGAATACAAAGAGAGGTTAAATAATAATAGCTGTGAATATATATATATATATATATATATATATATATATATATATATATATATATATACACACATATATACACACATACATACATACATACATACATACATACACACAAATATATACATATATTGATACACATAGACCTGACTCATGGCAAATATAAGTAAAATACATATATTTAAAGCTCTAGAGGACACAATGATAACGGGAGGGACAAAAAGAGTGGCAGACCATAATCTGAGGGCACCACAGCCTTCAAAAGCTTTCTCCCGAAAGCTGCTTCAGCCGAAGCAAAAACATCAAACTTGTAAAATTTAGAAAAAGTATGTATGTAAGGAAAACCAGGTAGCCGCCTTACAAATCTGATCCATAGAGGCCTCGTTCTTAAAGGCCCAAGAGGAAGCCACTGCTCTAGTAGAATGAGCCATAATCCTCTGAGGAGATTTATGTCCCGCTGAGCAAAACGGATAACAGTCCTAAACCAAAAAGATAAGGAAGTCGAAGAGACCTTCTGACCCTTACGCTTCCCAGAATATACAACAAACAAGGAAGAAGTTTGTCTAAAATCTTTAGTAGCATGAAGATAGAACTTCAAGGCGCAAACCACATCCAAATAATGAAGCAAATGTTCCTTAGAAGGAGGATTGGGGCACAAAGAAGGATTGGGGCACAGAGAAGGAATCACAATCTCTTGACGGATGTTGCGGTCTTAGTACGTAGGACAGCCTTCTCAGAATGGAACACCAGATAAGGAGGCTGAGATTGCAAGGCAACAATCTCAGATACTCTGCACACAGAAGCAATAGCCAGTAGAAAGAAAAAAAACTTCCAGGACAACAATTTAATGTTAATTTCATGCATAGGCTCAAACTGAGCCAGTTGCAAAACCTTAACAAGATTTAGACTCCAAGGAGGAGCCTTAAATCTAAAACGCAGGTCTGATCCTAATCAGAGCCTTAACAAAGGACTGTACATCTGGAAGCTCCAAGAGCCTCTTAAACAGACAAAGCTCTTACAACATCCAAATAATGCAAAGATCTTTCAAGAGCATTCTTGGATTAGGACACAAGGAAGGAACAACAATTTTCCTACTAATGTTGTTAGAATTCACAACCTTAGGAAGAAATTTAAATGAAGTCCGCAAAACAGCCTTATCCTGATGAAAAATCAGAAAAGAAGACTTACAAGAGAGAGCAGACAATTCTGAAACTCTTCTAGCTGAATAGATAGCCAAAAGGAACAACACTTTCCAAGACAGTAGTTTATTATCCAAAGCATGTATAGGCTCAAAAGGAGGAGCCTGCAAAGTCTTCAAAACCAAATTAAGACTCCAAGGAGGAGAAATTGATTTAATAACAGGCTTGATACGAACCAAAGCCTGAACAAAAACATAATTTATGCTTACCTGATAAATTTAATTCTCCTGTAGTGTATCCAGTCCACGGATCATCCATTAATTGTGGGATATTCTCCTTCCCAACAGGAAGTTGCAAGAGGATCACCCACAGCAGAGCTGCTATATAGCTCCTCCCCTCACTGCCATATCCAGTTATTCGACCGAAACAAGCCGAGAAAGGAGAAACCATAGGGTGCAGTGGTGACTGTAGTTTAATTAAAATTTAGACCTGCCTTAAAAGGACAGGGCGGGCCGTGGACTGGATACACTACAAGATAAATTTATCAGGTAAGCATAAATTATGTTTTCTCTTGTTAAGTGTATCCAGTCCACGGATCATAAATTACTTGTGGGATACCAATACCAAAGCTAAAGTACACGGATGATGGGAGGGACAAGGCAGGAACTTAAACGGAAGGAACCACTGCCTGTAGAACCTTTCTCCCAAAAACAGCCTCCGAAGAAGCAAAAGTGTCAAATTGTAAAATTTTGAAAAGGTGTGAAGCGAATACCAAGTCGCAGCCTTGCAAATCTGTTCAACAGAGGCCTCATTTTTAAAGGCCCAGGTGGAAGCCACAGCTATAGTAGAATGAGCTGAAATCCTTTCAGGGGGCTGCTGTCCAGCAGTCTCATAGGCTAAGCGTATTATGCTCCGAAGCCAAAAGGAGAGAGAGGTTGCCAAAGCTTTTTAACCTCTCCTCTGTCCAGAGTAAACGACAAACAGGGCAGATGTTTGACGAAAATCTTTAGTAGCCTGTAAGTAAAACTTCAAGGCACGGACTACGTCCAGATTATGCAAAAGACGTTCCTTCTTTGAAGAAGGATTAGGACACAATGATGGAACAACAATCTCTTGATTGATATTCCTGTTAGAAACCACCTTAGGTAAAAACCCAGGTTTGGTACGCAGAACTACCTTGTCTGAATGAAAAATCAGATAAGGAGAATCACAATGTAAGGCAGATAACTCAGAGACTCTTCGAGCCGAGGAAATAGCCATCAAAAACAGAACTTTCCAAGATAAAAGTTTAATATCAATGGAATGAAGGGGTTCAAACAGAACTCCCTGAAGAACTTTAAGAACAAAGTTTAAGCTCCACGGGGGAGCAACAGTTTTAAACTCAGGCTTAATCCTAACCAAAGCCTGACAAAATGCCTGGACGTCTGGAACTTCTGCCAGACGCTTGTGCAAAAGAATAGACCGAGCAGAGATCTGTCCTTTTAAAGAACTAGCTGATAAGCCTTTGTCCAAACCCTCTTGGAGAAAGGACAATATCCTAGGAATCCTAACCTTATTCTATGAGTAACTCTTGGATTCAAACCAATAAAGATATTTACGCCATATCTTATGGTAGATTTTCCTGGTGACAGGCTTCCGAGCCTGTATTAAGGTATCAATGACTGACTCGGAGAAGCCACGCCTTGATAGAATCAAGCGTTCAATCTCCATGCAGTCAGTCTCAGAGAAATTAGATTTGGATGATTGAAAGGACCTTGTATTAGAAGGTCCTGCCTCAGAGGCAGAGTCCATGGTGGAAGAGATGACATGTCCACTAGGTCTGCATACCAGGTCCTGCGTGGCCACGCAGGCGCTTTCAGAATCACTGATGCTCTCTCCTGTTTGATTTTGGCAATCAGTCGAGGGAGCAGAGGAAACGGTGGAAACACATAGGCCAGGTTGAAGAACCAAGGAGCTGCTAGAGCATCAATCAGCGTTGCTCCCGGGTCCCTGGACCTGGATCCGTAACAAGGAAGCTTGGCGTTCTGGCGTGACGCCATGAGATCCAGTTCTGGTTTGCCCCAACGATGGACCAGTTGAGCAAACACCTCCGGATGGAGTTCCCACTCCCCCGGATGAAAAGTCTGACGACTTAGAAAATCCGCCTCCCAGTTCTCTACGCCTGGGATGTGGATCGCTGACAGGTGGCAAGAGTGAGACTCGGCCCAGCGAATTATCTTTGAGACTTCTAACATCGCTAGGGAACTCCTGGTTCCCCCCCTTGATGGTTGATGTAAGCCACAGTCGTGATGTTGTCCGACTTAAATCCGATGAACCTCAGTGTTGCTAACTGAGGACAAGCTAGAAGAGCATTGAATATTGCTCTTAACTCCAGAATATTTATTGGGAGGAGTTTCTCCTCCTGAGTCCACGATCGCCGAGCTTTCAAGGAAATTCCAGACTGCGCCCCAACCTAGAAGGCTGGCATCTGTTACAATCGTCCAATCTGGTCTGCGAAAGGTCATACCCTTGGACAGATGGACCCGAGAAAGCCACCAGAGAAGAGAATCTCTGGTCTCTTGATCCAGATTTAGTAGAGGGGACAAATCTGAGTAATCCCCATTCCACTGACTTAGCATGCATAATTGCATCGGTCTGAGATGCAGGCGCGCAAATGGCACTATGTCCATTGCCGCTATCATTAAGCCGATTACTTCCATGCACTGAGCCACTGACGGGCATGGAATGGAATGAAGGACACGGCAAGCATTTAGAAGTTTTGATAACCTGGACTCAGTCAGGTAAATTTTCATCTCTACAGAATCTATAAGAGTCCCTAGGAAGGAGACTCTTGTGAGTGGTGATAGAGAATTCTTTTCCACGTTCACTTTCCACCCATGCGACCTCAGAAATGCCAGAACTATCTCTGTATGAGACTTGGCAATTTAAAAGCTTGACGCCTGTATCAGGATGTCGTCTAGATACAGAGCCACCGCTATGCCTCGCGGTCTTAGACCCGCCAGAAGTGAGCCCAGAACCTTTGCAAAAATTCTCGGGGCAGTGGCCAACCCGAAGGGAAGAGCTACAAATTGGTAATGCCTGTCTAGAAAGGCAAACCTTAGGAACCGATGATTATCTTTGTGAATCGGTATGTGAAGGTAGGCATCCTTTAAGTCCACTGTGGTCATGGGTAGGATGGTCCGAATAGTCTCCATTTTGAATGATGGAACTCTGAGGAATTTGTTTAAGATCTTTAGATCCAAAATTGGTCTAAAGGTTCCCTCTTTCTTGGGAACCACAAACAGATTTGAATAAAATCCCTGTCCTTGTTCCGTCCGCGGAACTGGATGGATCACTCCCATTACTAGGAGGTCTTGCACACAGCTTAGGAATGCCTCTTTCTTTATCTGGTTTGCTGATAACCTTGAAAGATGAAATCTCCCTTGTGGAGGAGAAGCTTTGAAGTCCAGAAGATATCCCTGAGATATGATCTCCAACGCCCAGGGATCCTGAACATCTCTTGCTCACGCCTGGGCGAAGAGAGAAAGTCTGCCCCCCACTAGATCCGTTTCCGGATAGGGGGCCGTTCTTTCATGCTGTCTTGGGGGCAGCAGCAGGCTTTCTGGCCTGCTTGCCCTTGTTCCAGGACTGGTTAGGTTTCCAGGCCTGTCTGGAATGAGCAACAGTTCCCTGTTGTTTTGAAGCGGAGGAAGTTGATGCTGCTCCTGCCTTGAAATTTCGAAAGGCACGAAAATTAGACACTGTTTGGCCTTTGATTTGGCCCTGTCCTGAGGAAGGGTATGACCCTTGCCTCCAGTAATGTCAGCAATAATTTCCTTCAAGCCAGGCCCGAATAAGGTCTGCCCCTTGAAAGGAATGTTGAATAATTTAGACTTTGAAGTCACGTCAGCTGACCAGGATTTAAGCCATAGCGCCCTACGCGCCTGGATGGCGAATCCGGAATTCTTAGCCGTTAGTTTAGTCAAATGAACAATGGCATCAGAAACAAATGAGTTAGCTAGCTTAAGCGTTCTAAGCTTGTCAATAATTTCATTCAATGGAGCTGTCTGGATGGCCTCTTCCAGGGCCTCAAACTAGAATGCCGCTGCAGCAGTGACAGGCGCAATGCATGCAAGGGGCTGTAAAATAAAACCTTGTTGAATAAACATTTTCTTAAGGTAACCCTCCAATTTTTTATCCATTGGATCTGAAAAAACACAACTGTCCTCAACCGGGATAGTGGTACGCTTTGCTAAAGTAGAAACTGCTCCCTCCACCTTAGGGACCGTCTGCCATAAGTCCCGTGTAGTGGCGTCTATTGGAAACATTTTTCTAAATATAGGAGGTGGGGAAAAGGGCACACCGGGTCTATCCCACTCCTTGCTAATAATTTCTGTAACCCCGTAGAAGGAGATCATTGAATTTAAATAGGCAATACTCTCTTCACATACCTCTGACATTCACTGCACACTGAGAGGAAAACCGGGCTCCAGCCTGCTGCGAAGCGCATATCAACGAAGAATCTAGCACAAACTTACTTCACCACCTCCATGGGAGGCAAAGTTTGTAAAACTGATTTGTGGGTGTGGTGAGGGGTGTATTTATAGGCATTTTGAGGTTTGGGAAACTTTGCCCCTCCTGGTAGGAATGTATATCCCATACGTCACTAGCTCATGGACTCTTGCTAATTACATGAAAGAAACGTCAGTACACACCAGCACCGCATAGTATCTATACAGCCTACAAAATTTCTCTGGAATTGCAACTGTGTTACAGTCATTCAGAGCAGCTAATACCTCCCCAAGCAATACACGGAGGTTCTCAAGCTTAAATTTAAAATTAGAAATCTCTGAATCAGGTTTCCCCGAGTCAGAGATGTCACCCACAGACTGAAGCTCTCCGTCCTCATGTTCTGCATACTGTGACGCAGTATCAGATATGGCTCTAACAGCATTTGCGCGCTCTGTATCTCTCCTAACCCCAGAGCTATTGTGCTTGCCTCTTAATTCAGGCAATCTAGATAATACCTCTGACAGGGTATTATTCATGATTGCAGCCATGTCCTGCAAGGTAATCGCTATGGGCGTCCCTGATGTAATTGGCGCCATATTAGCGTGCGTCCCCTGAGCGGGAGGCGAAGGGTCTGACACGTGGGGAGAGTTAGTCGGCATAACTTCCCCCTCGACAGAACCCTCTGGTGATAATTCTTTTATAGATAAAGACTGATCTTTACTGTTTAAGGTGAAATCAATACATTTAGTACACATTCTCCTATGGGGCTCCACCATGGCTTTCAAACATAATGAACAAGTAAACAGACTAGCAATGAGACTAGCAAGCTTGGAAAACACTTTAAAACAAGTTTACAAGCAATATAAAAAACGTTACTGCGCCTTTAAGAAACACAAATTTTCCCAAATTTTGAAATAACAGTGAAAAAAATGCAGTTACACTAACAAAATTTTTACAGTGTATGTAATAAGTTAGCAGAGCATTGCACCCACTTGCAAATGGATGATTAACCCCTTAATACCAAAAACGGAATAACAAATGACAAAAACGTTTTTTAAACAGTCACAACAACTGCCACAGCTCTACTGTGGCTTTTTACCTCCCTCAATACGACTTTTGAAGCCTTTTGAGCCCTTCAGAGAAGTCCTGGATCATGCAGGAAGAAGCTGGATGTCTGTGTCTGTAATTTTTGCTGTGCAAAAAACGCCAAAATAGGCCCCTCCCACTCATTACAACAGTGGGAAGCCTCAGGGAACCGTTTCTAGGCAAAACTCAAGCCAGCCATGTGGAAAAAACTAGGCCCCAATAAGTTTTATCACCAAACATATGTAAAAAAAGATTAAACATGCCAGCAAACGTTTTAAAAACAGAATTTATGCTTACCTGATAAATTACTTTCTCCAACGGTGTGTCCGGTCCACGGCGTCATCCTTACTTGTGGAAATATCTCTTCCCCAACAGGAAATGGCAAAGAGTCCCAGCAAAGCTGGCCATATAGTCCCTCCTAGGCTCCGCCCACCACAGTCATTCGACCGACGGACAGGAGGAAAAATATAGGAGAAACCATATGGTACCGTGGTGACTGTAGTTAGAGAAAATAATTCATCAGACCTGATTAAAAAAACCAGGGCGGGCCGTGGACCGGACACACCGTTGGAGAAAGTAATTTATCAGGTAAGCATAAATTCTGTTTTCTCCAACATTGGTGTGTCCGGTCCACGGCGTCATCCTTACTTGTGGGAACCAATACCAAAGCATTAGGACACGGATGAAGGGAGGGAGCAAATCAGGTTACCTAAAAAGAAGGCACCACAGCTTGCAAAACCTTTCTCCCAAAAATAGCCTCCGAAGAAGCAAAAGTATCAAATTTGTAAAATTTGGCAAAAGTGTGCAGTGAAGACCAAGTCGCTGCCTTACATATCTGGTCAAAAGAAGCCTCGTTCTTGAAGGCCCGTGTGGAAGCCACAGCCCTAGTGGAGTGAGCTGTGATTCTGTCAGGAGGCTGCCGTCCGGCAGTCTCATAAGCCAATCGGATGATGCTTTTAAGCCAAAAGGAACGAGAGGTAGAAGTTGCTTTTTGACCTCTCCTTTTACCAGAATAGACGACAAACAGAGAAGATGTTTGTCTGAACTCTTTTGTAGCTTCTAAGTAGAATTTTAGAGCACGGACTACATCTAAATTGTGTAGCAAACGTTCCTTCTTTGAAACTGGTTTCGGACACAAAGAAGGTACAACTATCTCCTGGTTAATATTCTTGTTGGAAACAACCTTAGGAAGAAAACCAGGCTTAGTACGCAAAACAACCTTATCTGAATGGAACACCAGATAGGGCGGAGTACACTGCAGAGCAGATAACTCTGAAACTCTTCTAGCAGAAGAAATAGCAACCAAAAACAAAACTTTCCAAGATAATAACTTAATATCTATGGAATGTAGAGGTTCAAACGGAACCCCTTGAAGAACTGAAAGAACTAGATTTAGACTCCAGGGACGAGTCAAAGGTCTGTAAACAGGCTTGATCCTAACCAGAGCCTGAACAAATGCTTGAACATCTGGCACAGCTGCCAGTCGTTTGTGTAGTAAGACAGATAGAGCAGAAATTTGTCCCTTTAGAGAACTCGCAGATAATCCTTTATCCAAACCTTCTTGCAGAAAGGAAAGAATCTTAGGAATTTTTATCTTATTCCATGGGAATCCCTTGGATTCACACCAACAGATATATCTTTTCCATATTTTATGGTAAATCTTTCTAGTTACCGGTTTTCTGGCCTGAACCAGAGTATCACAGAATCTGAAAACCCACGCTTCGATAGAATCAAGCGTTCAATCTCCAAGCCGTCAGCTGGAGGGAGACCAGATTTGGATGTTCGAATGGACCCTGAACAAGAAGGTCCTGTCTCAAAGGTAGCTTCCATGGTGGAACCGATGACATATTCACCAGGTCTGCATACCAAGTCCTGCGTGGCCATGCAGGAGCTATCAAGATCACCGAGGCCCTCTCCTCTTTGATCCTGGCTACCAGCCTGGGAATGAGAGGAAACGGTGGAAACACATAAGCTAGGTTGAAGGTCCAAGGTGCTACTAGTGCATCCACTAGAGTCGCCTTGGGATCCCTGGATCTGGACCCGTAGCAAGGAACCTTGAAGTTCTGACGAGACTCCATCAGATCCATGTCTGGAATGCCCCATAATTGAGTCAACTGGGCAAAGATCTCCGGGTGGAGTTCCCACTCCCCCGGATGGAATGTCTGACGACTCAGATAATCCGCTTCCCAGTTTTCCACACCTGGGATTTGGATCGCAGATAGATGGCAGGAGTGATCCTCCGTCCATTGTATTATTTTGGTCACTTCTTTCATCGCCAGGGAACTCCTTGTTCCCCCCTGATGATTGATATACGCAACAGTCGTCAAGTTGTCTGATTGGAATCTTATGAATCTGGCCTTTGCAAGCTGAGGCCAAGCCCTGAGAGCATTGAATATCGCTCTTAGTTCCAGAATGTTTATCGGGAGAAGAGACTCTTCCCGAGACCATAGTCCCTGAGCTTTCAGGGATTCCCAGACCGCGCCCCAGCCCACTAGACTGGCGTCGGTCGTGACAATGACCCACTCTGGTCTGCGGAAGCTCATTCCCTGGGATAGATGGTCCAGGGTCAGCCACCAACGGAGTGAATCTCTGGTCTTCTGATCTACTTGAATCACTGGAGACAAGTCTGTATAGTCCCCATTTCACTGTTTGAGCATGCACAGTTGTAATGGTCTTAGATGAATTCGTGCAAAAGGAACTATGTCCATTGCTGCAACAATCAACCCTACTACTTCCATGCACTGAGCTATGGAAGGACGTGGAACAGAGTGAAGAACTTGACAAGTGCTTAGAAGTTTTGACTTTCTGACATCGGTCAGAAAAATCCTCATTTCTAAGGAATCTATTATTGTTCCCAAGAAGGGAACTCTTGTTGACGGAGACAGAGAACTTTTTTCTATGCTCACCTTCCATCCGTGAGATCTGAGAAAGGCCAGAACGATGTCTGTATGAGCCTTTGCTCTTGAAAGGGACGACGCCTGTATTAGAATGTCGTCCAAGTACGGTACTACTGCAATGCCCCTCGGTCTTAGAACCGCTAAAAGGGACCCGAGTACCTTTGTGAAAATCCTTGGAGCAGTGGCTAACCCGAATGGGAGGGCCACAAACTGGTAATGTTTGTCCAGAAAGGCGAACCTTAGGAACTGATGATGTTCTTTGTGGATAGGAATATGTAGGTACGCATCCTTTAGATCCACGGTAGTCATAAATTGACCTTCCTGGATAGTGGGTAGAATCGTTCAAATGGTTTCCATTTTGAACGATGGAACCCTGAGAAATTTGTTTAGGATCTTTAAATCCAGAATTGGTCTGAAGGTTCCCTCTTTTTTGGGAACTACGAACAGATTTGAGTAAAATCCCATTCCTTGTTCCGTCATTGGAACCAGGTGTATCACTCCCATCTTTAACAGGTCTTCTACACAATGTAAGAACGCCTGTCTCTTTATTTGGTTTAAGGATAAGTGAGACATGTGGAACCTTCCCCTTGGGGGTAGTTCCCTGAATTCCAGAAGATAACCCTGAGAAACTATTTCTAGTACCCAGGGATCCTGAACATCTCTTGCCCAAGCCTGAGCAAAGAGAGAGAGAGTCTTCCCCCTACTAGATCCGGTCCCGGATCGGGGGCTACTCCTTCATGCTGTTTTGTTAGCAGCAGCAGGCTTCTTGGCCTGCTTACCCTTGTTCCAGCCTTGCATAGGTTTCCAGGCTGGTTTGGGCTGTGAGGCATTACCCTCTTGCTTAGAGGATGCAGAATTAGAGGCCGGTCCGTTCCTGAAATTGCGAAAGGAACGAAAATTAGACTTATTCTTGGCCTTGAAAGGCCTATCTTGTGGAAGGGCGTGGCCCTTTCCCCCAGTGATGTCTGACTTAATCTCTTTCAATTCTGGCCCAAAGAGAGTTTTACCTTTGAAAGGAATGTTAAGCAATTTTGTCTTGGAGGATACATCCGCTGACCAAGACTTTAGCCAAAGCGCTCTGCGCGCCACAATTGCAAACCCTGAATTTTTCGCCGCTAATCTAGCTAATTGCAAAGCGGCATCTAAAATAAAGGAGTTAGCCAATTTAAGTGCGTGAACTCTGTCCATAACCTCCTCATATGGAGTCTCTCTACTGAGCGACTTTTCTAGTTCCTCGAACCAGAACCACGCTGCTGTAGTGACAGGAACAATGCACGAAATGGGTTGTAGAAGGTAACCTTGCTGTACAAAAATCTTTTTAAGCAAACCTTCCAATTTTTTATCCATAGGATCTTTGAAAGCACAACTATCCTCGATAGGAATAGTAGTTCGCTTGTTTAGAGTAGAAACTGCCACCTCGACCTTAGGAACCGTCTGCCATAAGTCCTTTCTGGGGTCGACCATAGGAAATAATTTCTTAAATATAGGGGGGGAACAAAAAGGTATGCCAGGCTTCTCCCACTCCTTATTCACTATGTCCGCCACCCGCTTGGGTATAGGAAAAGCGTTGGGGTGCACCGGAACCTCTAGAAACTTGTCCATCTTGCATAATTTCTCTGGAATGACCAAGCTGTCACAATCATCCAGAGTAGATAACACCTCCTTAAGCAGTGCGCGGAGATGTTCTAATTTAAATTTAAATGTCACAACGTCAGGTTCAGCTTGTTGAGAAATTTTTCCTGAATCTGAAATTTCCCCATCTGACAAAACCTCCCTCATGGCCACGTCAGATTGGTGTGAGGGTATGACAGAACAATTATCAGCGCCCTCCTGCTCTTCAGTGTTTAAAACAGAGCAATCGCGCTTTCTTTGATATGCAGGCATTTTGGATAAAATATTTGCTATGGAGTTATCCATTACAGCCATCAATTGTTGCATGGTAATAAGCATTGGCGCGCTAGATGTACTAGGGGCCTCCTGCGTGGGCAAAACCGGTGTAGACACAGTAGGAGATGATGTAGTATCATGTCTACTCCCCTCATCTGAGGAATCATCTTGGGCAATTTCATTATCTGTGGCAGTACTGTCCTTACTTTGTTTGGACGCTATGGCACAATTATCACACAATTTTGAATGGGGAGACACATTGGCTTTCATACATATAGAACATAGCTTATCCGAAGGCACAGACATGTTAAACAGGCTTAAACTTGTCAATAAAACACAAAAACCGTTTTATAACAAAACCGTTACTGTCTCTTTAAATTTTAAACAGAACACACTTTATTACTGAATATGTGAAAAAGTATGAAGGAATTGTTCAAAATTTACCAAAATTTCACCACAGTGTCTTAAAGCATTAACAGTATTGCATACCAATTTTCAGACCTTTAACCCTTAAAATAACGGAACCGGAGCAAAATTACAATTACATATTACATAATTACATAATTAAATTACAAATTTAACCCCTATAAAGTCCCAGCTACAGCCTTTGCTGTGACCTAACCAAGCCCAGAGGGGAATACGATACCAAATGACGCCTTCTAGAAACTTTTCCAACCACTTTCAGGTCCTCACACATGCATCTGCATGTCTTGCTCTCAAAAACAACTGTGCAGTAATGGTGCGAAAATGAGGCTCAGCCTACAACTGGGAAGGCCCTCCCTGACTGGAAAAGGTGTCTAACATAGTGCCTGACGTTAAAAAACGTTCCCCAAGTTTATAAGTGTGAATTATCAGCATAAACATGTATAAAATGTCCAAATAAAGCAATCGATTTAGCCCATAAAAGTGTCTACCAGTTTTATAGCCCATATTAAGCCCTTTATTCTGTTTGAAACTAAGAAAATGGCTTACCGGTCCCCATGAGGGGAAATGACAGCCTTCCAGCATTACACAGTCTTGTTAGAAATATGGCTAGTCATACCTTAAGCAGAAAAGTCTGCTAACCGTTTCCCCCAACTGAAGTTACTTCATCTCAACAGTCCTATGTGGAAACAGCAATCGATTTTAGTTACTGTCTGCTAAAATCATCTTCCTCTCACAAACAGAAATCTTCATCCTTTTCTGTTTCAGAGTAAATAGTACATACCAGCAGTATTTTAAAATAACAAACTCTTGATAGTAGAATAAAAAAACTACATTTAAACACCACATACTCTTAACCATCTCCGTGGAGATGTTGCCTGTGCAACGGCAAAGAGAATGACTGGAGTGGGCGGAGCCTAGGAGGGACTATATGGCCAGCTTTGCTGGGACTCTTTGCCATTTCCTGTTGGGGAAGAGATATTTCCACAAGTAAGGATGACGCCGTGGACCGGACACACCAATGTTGGAGAAATACACTTTTATAAGAGTATGTATCTCTATTAATAAGCCTGATACCAGTTGCTATCACTGCATTTAAGGCTTTACTTACATTACTTCGGTATCAGCAGCATTTTCTAGCAAATTCCATCCCTAGAAAAATATTTTAACTGCACATACCTTATTGCAGGAAAACCTGCACGCTATTCCCCCTCTGAAGTTACCTCACTCCTCAGCAGAAGTAACTAAGATCCTTTGCTGTTCTCACATATTCTAAGATCATAGAAAACGCAGGCAGATTCTTCTTCTAAATACTGCCTGAGATAAACAGAACACTCCGGTACCATTTAAAAATAACAAACTTTTGATTGAAGAAATAAACAAAGTATAAAACACCACAGTCCTCTTACGACCTCCATCTTAGTTGAGAGTTGCAAGAGAATGACTGGATATGGCAGTGAGGGGAGGAGCTATATAGCAGCTCTGCTGTGGGTGATCCTCTTGCAACTTCCTGTTGGGAAGGAGAATATCCCACAAGTAATGGATGATCCGTGGACTGGATACACTTAAGAGAAAAACATCTCCGGTCCAAAATACGCATACAATTAATAGAGTGCGTAATAGGACCTGTATAACTCAGCCGTCGTGGAACAAAAACAGACAGCTCTTTCTATGCAAACGCCGGGAGAAGAAAAAAGGTGCGCTCGCCTCCCAAGGACCGCCCTTCGTGGGCGTTAACAGATACCTCACGGTCGACATGTTTAATGAATAAAATGAGTTAGAAACATGTATATGACCGCCGGGAGATGCTATCCATTGCCCCAGAGACTTTTTAACTCCCAATTATGCCCGCCACAGGCAACATCAGTACAGACATCTCCCGGTCAGTATGTCTTCTCTAAGAACCGCCGGGAGATGTGACTACCACCATTGTTATGTGTATTAAATATAGAGTGCCCTCCAGTGCCTGCGCTAGCCGTCGCATTTAGTCTCCTATGCATCAGAGACAAGTTGCCAAATAAAATAAAGTGCCCAATTCCATTAAGGGCTTCCTTATAAATCTATACCAAGCAAGTGCCCAACTTCTTCTGAGTCTTTTCTTCTTGTAACCCCAGAAATAAAAGTCAGCACTTACCTCAATCTGCCCGACAGCAAAGGCTCTCCATCCGGCTTGCGAGGTCCTAATTTTCTCCTCACATTGGCCTGTGGAAATAAAAAGTACTGAGTTTTACTCTCCCCTCAGACTTTACAAGCAGGGCAACATCAGTATGGGAGGCACAGTGAGAATTATGTCCCACAAGTTCCCATTGCTTTAAAGCCACCAAATGCTTCTCTTTTTACTGTAGACACTGATCTGGGCTAGGCTACACCCTAGAACAAAGCAGCACACTCTGGTACTACTTTCAAAATAATAAACTCTTGATTGAAGAATCTATAACTAACCTCACTTTGCCTCTTCCTATCACTAACACAGGCAAAGAGAATGACTGGGTTGGGAGGAAAGGGAGGAGCAATATATACAGCTCTGCTGTGGTGCTCTTTGCCTCCAACTGCTGACCAGGAGGCGTAATCCCACAAGGTTGAAATCCGTGCACTCATCGTATCTTGAAAAAGAAAGCATTTCTCAGTGTCTAGGCACGGTTTTATCAGGTTAAACCAGTGCCTAGACACTGAAAAATGCATTGCTTTTAAATAATTTTTTAAAACCAGCTTTTATATCCACATCCAGAGGAATTGCTTCTTTGTTTAGGAGATTTTCACTTAAAGGGACAGTAAACACCAGAATTTTTGTTGTTTAAAAAGATAGATAATCCCTTTATTACCCATTCCTCAATTTTGAATAACCAACAGAGTTATAATAATATACTTTTTTACCTCTGTGATTACCTTGTATTTCAGTTATTTTGACAGACTTGCATTTTTAGCCAATCATTTCTGACTCCTATGAGTTTCAGGTGCCTGAGCTCAAGGTTATCTATATGAAACACATGAACTAATGCCCTCTAGTGGTGAAAAACTGTCAAAATGCTTTCAGATTAGAGGCAGTGTTCAAGGTGTAAGAAATTAGCACATGAACCTCCTAGATTTAGCATTCGACTAAGAATACCAAGAGAACAAAGCAAAATTTGTAATAAAAGTAAATTGGAAAGTTGTTTAAAATTACATGCCCTATTTAAATGATGAAAGATATTTTTTGACTTTACTGTCCCTTTAATATGTGGGTTTCACAATATACTTGCATCGTTTAGAGTGGTCACACTGATTTTTGATTTCTTATTTATTCAGCTTACACTTTAAGCGCCCGTCCTTTTCTTATATTATAATTTCAAGTATTTGATCGTATTGTAAATATTGTTTCTAGGGGAAATAAAGACTATGAATGGTGGCTGCACAATAAAGTGTGAAGCTATAGTATATGGAAAGACAAAAATATAGTAAATATGGTGATGGTACAAGGATAGATTATATGGAGATTATTTAAAAGTGGCCACATAAAACACATATTGATTTTAAATTATAGAAAATAAAGAGTTAAAAATAGTGTGTGTATGGTTGAGGAGTAAAGAGGGGGCAAAAAGGAAGAAAAGTGTGACCACGTCTCACCTAAATTCTTGTAATGAATCTGTTTGCTACTTTAGCGCACTTTTTATTACTTGCTTTGTTCCTGGTGCCAAGTCTGAAAGGGAGGTGTTAAAAGGCCATCTCAGACTCCCAATCAGTCTTTCATATGGAAATTAAATCATTCTTGTTCCTGGCTTGTTTCCCTGATCTTGACCTTGGCAAAGTTTCTGGATTATGCCAACTGTCTGACCCTTATACCAAGATTCGCTACCTGAGGATTGACTTACTGTCTTATGAACTATGGAACTGTGTCCGGACCTCTGTACCGGTCTAAAGCTTCTGCTCTACTGCTTACATTTCAGGTGGCTCTTATGGCTCTGACCCCTGGCTTGTACACTGCTTACTACTCTACTATATTGACTGATACCTTGCTTCGATTTTCTGCATCTTTGGTTCCAGGCAAAAAATAACGTTATAACTGCCAATGTTCGTCTGGAGATTTCATGGCTATGTGATGAATTTTATGCCCCTGTTAGCAATGGGTGTGGCTCAAACATCTAAATTGAATAATTAGTAGGGGGTGTCCAAATACTATTGGCTATATAGAGTAAATACAATTTTTTTTTTTTTGCTATTTCACCAAAATCCGGGTGCTTATTAGCATAAGCACAAATAAATCTTTAGACCATGATGTCTCCAGAGATCTATTTTTTATTTTAGCAGCTTTGAAAACTAACATCCAAATCAGCAATTAGAGTTTACTGGAAGGACAATTTAGTCTGCTTAGAAGCAATTAAAGGTGGGACTAAAACATAAGTCACCTAATTTCATTTTGAGAAAAAAAGAATTATTTAGCTCTTGCACTTTCCCCAATCGGGAGACAGACAGTCCATATGTTTACTACAAAATATCTAAAGATTTGTTTGGCACCATACAGATGAGAAAGGACTAGGATTCTGTAATACCACAGAAAGATTAAATATTGAAGCACAGAAAATTAAAAAACAGTACCTCATACCATCAGAACGCAATAGACATGAGTCTTGAATAAACATTTCCTTCATCCATCTACAAGGCAGCAATTTAGACGTCACCATAGACTGCATATACACAAAGGACCACTAACCTTAAAGTTTGGTCATTAGGTACGTCATTTTCTTTAATACTGCAATAAATTTTACTGCCTATTTGTAGGTTCTATCATTTAATACCAATGCATGCTTATCTGTGTTTTTCTAACACTTTATTCACAACTCTTGATCTTACCCTCATTGTCTTCTAAACTATACACCCATAGAAAGCAAAAAATAAGAGAAAAGTAGCTGAAAATACGGATGAGCCAAGTGACATTAGGGGAGGGAGAGAAATAAGAAGAGCAGTTGACAAAAGGGGGAAAAGGAGGGAGTTGGGGAGAATTAATAATATAACAGGAATTAAGAAAAAAGAATATATAAAAAGTGCATAAGGCTCTCTAGAAGGACAATAATTTCAGAACATACTAATCCAATCGCTCAAAGAAGTTCAAACATACTATGGGTTCACTTTAAATAAATCTAGTCCTTTTTGTGAACTAGTAATACTGGTTCAAAAGTTAAAAACATTGTATGAAGGTGTGTGCAAAATGCTCATATTTCATATGTGATCCACAAAAAATATTTAAAACAGTACTATAAATCTTAGAAGAAAGCTAAATCTAATCCTTACAAATATAGATTGATACTAGTACACTAATGCAATACACTTTAATTACTACCAGGTTTTACAGTATTTAGAATACTCACTATTTTTTTCTTTTGTGCTTTTAAATCTTCAAGTGAATCATCTGCAAAATGAGGAACAAAGATGCATAAAAATACACAGCAATTAAATAGGACACACGTCTAAGTTCATATCAAGGAACCAAGTATCTGCTATGCACTGTAGAGGCACTCACCATGAGCAAAAAACATAATTTATGTAAGAACTTACCTGATAAATTCATTTCTTTCATATTAGCAAGAGTCCATGAGCTAGTGACGTATGGGATATACATTCTTACCAGGAGGGGCAAAGTTTCCCAAACCTCAAAAATGCCTATAAATACACCCCTCACCACACCCACAAATCAGTTTAACGCATAGCCAAGAAGTGGGGTGATAAGAAAAAAGTGCGAAAGCATAAAAAATAAGGAATTGGAATAATTGTGCTTTATACAAAAAAATCATAACCACCACAAAAAAGGGTGGGCCTCATGGACTCTTGCTAATATGAAAGAAATTAATTTATCAGGTAAGTTCTTACATAAATTATGTTTTCTTTCATGTAATTAGCAAGAGTCCATGAGCTAGTGACGTATGGGATAATGACTACCCAAGATGTGGATCTTCCACGCAAGAGTCACTAGAGAGGGAGGGATGAAATAAAGACAGCCAATTCCGCTGAAAATAATCCACACCCAAAAACAGAATTTATGTTTACCTGATAAATTACTTTCTCCAACGGTGTGTCCGGTCCACGGCGTCATCCTTACTTGTGGGATATTCTCTTCCCCAACAGGAAATGGCAAAGAGCCCAGCAAAGCTGGTCACATGATCCCTCCTAGGCTCCGCCTACCCCAGTCATTCGACCGACGTTAAGGAGGAATATTTGCATAGGAGAAACCATATGGTACCGTGGTGACTGTAGTTAAAGAAAATAAATTATCAGACCTGATTAAAAAAACCAGGGCGGGCCGTGGACCGGACACACCCATGGAGAAAGTAATTTATCAGGTAAACATAAATTCTGTTTTCTCCAACATAGGTGTGTCCGGTCCACGGCGTCATCCTTACTTGTGGGAACCAATACCAAAGCTTTAGGACACGGATGAAGGGAGGGAGCAAATCAGGTCACCTAAATGGAAGGCACCACGGCTTGCAAAACCTTTCTCCCAAAAATAGCCTCAGAAGAAGCAAAAGTATCAAACTTGTAAAATTTGGTAAAAGTGTGCAGTGAAGACCAAGTCGCTGCCCTACATATCTGATCAACAGAAGCCTCGTTCTTGAAGGCCCATGTGGAAGCCACAGCCCTAGTGGAATGAGCTGTGATTCTTTCGGGAGGCTGCCGTCCGGCAGTCTCGTAAGCCAATCTGATGATGCTTTTAATCCAAAAAGAAAGAGAGGTAGAAGTTGCTTTTTGACCTCTCCTTTTACCGGAATAAACAACAAACAAGGAAGATGTTTGTCTAAAATCCTTTGTAGCATCTAAATAGAATTTTAGAGCGCGAACAACATCCAAATTGTGCAACAATCGTTCCTTCTTTGAAACTGGTTTCGGACACAGAGAAGGTACGATAATCTCCTGGTTAATGTTTTTGTTAGAAACCACTTTTGGAAGAAAACCAGGTTTAGTACGTAAAACCACCTTATCTGCATGGAACACCAGATAAGGAGGAGAACACTGCAGAGCAGATAATTCTGAAACTCTTCTAGCAGAAGAAATTGCAACTAAAAACAAAACTTTCCAAGATAATAACTTAATATCAACGGAATGTAAGGGTTCAAACGGAACCCCCTGAAGAACTGAAAGAACCAAATTGAGACTCCAAGGAGGAGTCAAAGGTTTGTAAACAGGCTTAATTCTAACCAGAGCCTGAACAAAGGCTTGAACATCTGGCACAGCTGCCAGCTTTTTGTGAAGTAACACAGACAAGGCAGAAATCTGTCCCTTCAGGGAACTTGCAGATAATCCTTTTTCCAATCCTTCTTGAAGGAAGGATAGAATCCTAGGAATCTTAACCTTGTCCCAAGGGAATCCTTTAGATTCACACCAACAGATATATTTTTTCCAAATTTTGTGGTAAATCTTTCTAGTTACAGGCTTTCTGGCCTGAACAAGAGTATCGATAACAGAATCTGAGAACCCTCGCTTCGATAAGATCAAGCGTTCAATCTCCAAGCAGTCAGCTGGAGTGAAACCAGATTCGGATGTTCGAACGGACCCTGAACAAGAAGGTCTCGTCTCAAAGGTAGCTTCCAAGGTGGAGCCGATGACATATTCACCAGATCTGCATACCAAGTCCTGCGTGGCCACGCAGGAGCTATCAAGATCACCGACGCCCTCTCCTGATTGATCCTGGCTACCAGCCTGGGGATGAGAGGAAACGGCGGGAACACATAAGCTAGTTTGAAGGTCCAAGGTGCTACTAGTGCATCCACTAGAGCCGCCTTGGGATCCCTGGATCTGGACCCGGAGCAAGGAACTTTGAAGTTGGAAGTGGGGATGTGC